>NW_028277112.1:2406153-2706923 GCF_059951505.1 Python bivittatus | reverse complement strand
GCTTGACGGGATTTCCTGACTATGTGCAGAGAAAGGGCAGGTTGTCAGGCCCCAGGAAGTAAGTGGCTATAGGAACAACAGGCTCTGTCAGGGATGCTGTCCAAATACACTATCCATCCCTGCTGATATTACTTAGTCAAACTTTTGCTGACCTGGTGTCCTCTGAATGTATCAGGATGCACTTTTGAGGATTCCAGTGTGGTCGCTGGAAATTTGGGGAGTTACAGTCCTAACACACCAAGAGACTGTCAAGTTGGTCAAGGTTGACTGAGTTAATCAAGAGGTTTTCCTCTCTATATTTGGCCTTCTATAAAGTGCAGGATTGTGTGCTTTGATTCTATCATGCTCTGCAGAGGGCACATTATGTTTACATTGTGCACTCTGCACAGGTTAGAACATACAGGCTCTCTTCTTTAACATGGAACAACATTTATTTAACTTTTGTGTAAGTATGTTATTTCTCTTTGAATGTCCAAGTTTAGAGTGCCATTATTATGGAAAGTAAGGGAAAGGTGGGGCAGAGATTTAAAACTTTATTTCAGATGACAGGCTTGAAGTGACTTGCATCAGTTCAATAGTCCCTCCTAGTGATAAAATGCAACTGTGGAGGAATTCTTTTTGCAAACAAACAAAGAAACCCCCTCAAAATACCCCTAGGAATTAGCGCTGTTCAAGAAAGTGAACTGCTCCCCACTCACATGCATTAATATAGGACTTTAGAAAGCAGTGGCTAGACAAGTCAACTTGTTTTTGTTTTTGTTTTTTTTTACCTGAGCAAAAATAGTTCTCAGAAGAATGCCTGGTTAGGTTTTCTTTTCTTTTTGTTTTTTAAATTCTCAGAAATACCACTGTTCTCCGGTACATAAATGTCAGAAGCATTTCTGTGTACTGCACAGTGAAAACAAGACAGTACATGGCCCACAAGACAGGTCCTCAGATAAGTGCTGAAATGTGCTTAATCTTACATTCCTTTGAAACAGTTGCTGGCTTTTTTTATACTAGAGCTCAGAACATTTATCATAACTACACCAAATTATCTCCCTCTGTGATGGCATCCAACACAGAGAATATTTCACTTTGAAGTGGACTTTTTATTATAGCCAAAATATTATTTTTTCTCCTTGTTCATTTCCAAAGTCATTGACATAGTCCAATAATATGATTTTATACATATCAGGCATATTATGGAATGAATGGCTGCTTTTTAAAGAGCCAGAGTTGTTAAGATATTTGCAGTTCAAGTTATAACTGTTTTTTTGAAGTTAACAATGGGGGGAAGTGGCTATTGGCCATAGTCCCAATTACTATCGTTAAGCGAAGATTACCTGTAACACCATATATATGGCTCTGAATAGAAGAAGCCTAGTGTAATGGTATGTGGGAATGACCTTGGGAGACAGGAGGAAGACACGCAGCCTAGGCAACCATCCTCCTTCTGTCTCCCAAGGTCATTCCCACATACTATTACACTAGCTCTTTTCTGAGAATACATAGCAGAAACATGAGGAACATTTTACTTCCATTTTTTAATTAGCCACAACTTGCTAGGTCATCCAAACTCAGAAAAACATGTTTAAAAATTAACTGTGGTGGCTGGAAAGGAACAAACTTTAAAACATGTATTAAACATTTGACTGATCTCAATTAGCCTAAATTAAGATGAGACATGATTTGTAATTTTATTTATTTCTATAGTGTTGGCATGGGAAGCCCTTGCAATGGTTCTGCACCCACCTTCCAGCTTCTTTCTTAGACTATCTCCTTCAGCAACCTGAAATGTTCCTGAGAAGAATTCCTTTCTCTCTATTTTCTTCTGGAGTAAGAAAAGATAACCTTCTTAGGGCAGAGGATAAATTGATCTTTTTTTTTTTTTCTGCATGGCAGTCCAGTGGGGGAGACGTTGGTTTAGGAACAGGGTTTAAAGGAAGGAAAGGCATCATTTCCTGAAGGCCTGCCCTCTGACTTTGATAGAGTGGGGGAGGCTACCTGGTCCTTGAGCCAGACTGGGATCCCTGCCTCTCCTTTCCTAGCTAATTTTCCTTCAGAAGGTGGTTGTGGTTGTGTGTGTCTGTGTGGTGGTGGTAATGGTGGTAGGTGGGTTCTAAATGATATAGTGCCTCTGTATGTGTATCTGTATGTCTGTATGTATACATTTGAAAACAATGACTTCAGGGGACATGTTATTTGCTTTATTTCCTACAGGAAAATGAAGTAATAAAATCATTATGTGGTGAGTTGGCTATCTCAGAAATGGATATGTAAATCATGCCCATGTCACTTAAAAGTCTGTAATAATGCAACCTGACATGCATTATCCTCCCCTTGTTTATTATGAGAATTGTGTTTGTCACATCATAGACATAAAAGGATGATTGGAAAGATTGGCTATATTGTAAGTGGCTATGTATAGAGATAAGGTAGATTTTCAATGCATATTCAAATATTTTGCAATCTCATTTATTGATATGCTCTAGGGTTTTTTGAACTATGTAGCTAATGGGAAATTTCTATCCACAGGAATTCTTAACTAAGGTTACATCGGCATATGGCCATACATTGTGGAAATAGTTATAAACATTATCCAAGGTTATCCATCAGCTCAGAGCCAGGGCCATCTGTACATCTTAGCCCTGGGCCAACCAAGGGATGTTATCAAGTTCCTGCCCCAGTGTCTAGAAATTGTGCAGGTCTAGATGGGGAGAAACAGAGTCAGGCTCAATTCTGCCAGCTGGGTGGCTGTGGATATTTGGGCTCCCTGGTCCTGGGGGCTTTCCATCCTAGTCTGGATTGGAGCTACACTTCCCCAGTCAAATCTGGTATGCAGTCTAGGAGTTGTCTTGTGTTCCAGTTCCTGGTCAAAGAGATGGTGAGCTGTGGCCAAGAGGGCCTTCACACAGATTCATCTAGTGTGCTAGTTGCCCCCATTCCTAGATCAGGAGGCCCTTCAGATAATCATTTCATATGGTCACTTCATGAATTGACTACTGCAGTGTGGTCTACATGGGCCTGCCCTTAAAGACCACTTAGAAGTTACAGCTGGTCCTGAATGCACAGTGCAGGCAGAGTTGGTCATGCCACACTATGCCATGAGATGCCATTGCTTTACAAGCCACACTGGTTACCATTTGGCTTCCAGGTGCTATTCAAGGTGCTGGTTATTACCTATAAAACCCTTCATGGCATAGAGCCTGGCTATTTGAGGGATCACCTATCTCCAATTGTTTTTGCTCAACAGATGAGATTGGGCAGAGTGAATGTACTTCAGGTCCCTTCAATAAAATAGTATCATCTATTGGGACCTAAGAAGTGTGATTTCTGTATTGCAGTGTCTGTTCTCTGGAACAGCATTCTGCCCCCCCCTGCCCCGGACATTCATATGGCTTCCACCGTGATGATGTTTAGAAAGTCATTGAAAATTTGGCTAGGCCTTGGGACAGAGTGGTGGCTGAGCCCCTGTAGGTTATTTATTTGTAATTAAGAGTCTGTCTTCTAAACATTTACTATCTGTCTCTTCTAATTGTTCCTACTTTTTTAAAAATGTAAGCCACACAGAGTCATTTGGAATCAGGTGGCCTCTAAACTGAATGAATAAATGAATGATCTGTGACTATATAGACATATGGCCCTTGAACTTATTTAAATTCCTCCAGCGAAGGGCAGTCCACTGCTCCAGAGTTAATCTGTTCCAATGCTGAATAATTCTTACTGTTACAGAAATGTTCTTATGTCCATCTGCAATCTACTTCCTCGTAAGGAAGGTTACTATTGTCTGGTCATGCTTCAAGTTGTCAGTGTCTTTCCTAAAATGTAGTACCCAGATCTAGGAATCATCTGAATGCAGAATAAAGAGGAACAATGACTTGTCTCGCTCTTAATACTTCTGATGAGTTCTCTTGCTTATATACTTGTGTTGGTGCAGTCTAGGATTGCATTTGCTTTTTGCTTTTTTTTTTTTTTGGCTTTTTGCAACTGCCTCTGACTATTGGCTTATGTTGCATCTAGGTACCAAGACCTTTTTCGATGTACTGCTGCCAAGTATGGTTCCCTCCCATACTTATAACTTTGATTTTCCCACTCAAATGTAGGTCTGCATTAATTTCTACTCACTATTTCGGCTTCTCAGGATCTGCCTGAATGCGTGAATCTGTTCCCAAGTAGCTGGCATTTAGAGCTTGCTACCTGTGATTCAGGAGGTACTATATAAACATCAATACTAGTAGCTATTGATAGTCACTTACATAATGAATTATTCTATTCCTCTTTCAAAACTATCTGATGCACCAAACATCTGATGATAACAGTTGCATAGTTTAATTATAGTTTGGGCAAAGGAGTGTTTCCTTTTATTGATCCTGAATCTCCCTGAATTTAATTTAAGTTAAGGTAGTCGTAATGATGGAAAAATGATAATACTGAGCTGTGAGATCAGGATGCAAACCTGGCCCTTATGCACGTACATCCAAATTCCTGAAAGAAATCTATAAGCTGTGGTGTTTGTGTCATGGCATCATGACATACATTTCCTTACTTTTCCTGCTCTGTTGATACCTATGCGCCCCCCCCCCCCATATCATCCAGTCTTTTGGAGCCACTGCAGCTGCTACTGTAACAGTAATCTCTCAGTAGAAGTCCACAGCAAAAGAAAATATTGCTGCTGATCCTTCCATCCATGTTTTCATCCAGGCGAGATGAAGCTAACTATTTATATTGCTTTCAATCTCCATAGCTTGAGAGTTACAATGGTGAAATAATATGTATGTAATATACATTTGGTATCAGTCACTTCTAAGCCAGCACACTCAAACAATTATTTGTGACACACAATGGGATGAGAAGTTGCTTACCTGGAGAGATGTTGTTCTTGCAGTTCCTGCTTCATCCCTCTCACCTGGTGCTTTATTCTTTTGTTACCTGTTCACTCAGCTTGCCACTCTTTTAATCCATCCCTTCCCTTTTCCTAGCATGGCTTAGATTGTAGCAGATCTTGGTCAATAGTTTACTTACTGTACCACCAGGAATGGAAGATATAATGAGGAACCTTGATAGAAAAACAGATTGTCCATGAGCTGCTGCGTTGCAAAGAAAGAAAAGCCCAGCTTTGCTCTGGTTTCACATAAATTAGCACAGAGCCACAAAAATCTGATTCAGGCTTTGAAACCAGCCAGCATCATAGGAACAAGCAACTCCACAACCAATTCAGAAGTGGCTTCAAGACCATGAGTGGAAGCGTCAGGAGTTTTACAAAGTAAAACAAAGACATACATTAGACAAAACAGCATTCCGCTTTATTGATGATGTCAACTAAATGATTTTCCATTAAAAAAACACATTTACTGCTATTCAAGGACACAATCACATACACTTATGTTTTGACCATGTTCTTTGCTATCATTTAGTGTCATCTCGTATTTGTACTCAGAACATCATTGTGTTACAGAAACTAAGGCTTTAGGGCAAAGGATAGGTTGTATGATCTAAAAAAAAAGAATTGTCATACCTCATGTCAGATTTATTTACTGTAAACATGACATTTTTGTTCTTTGTGCTAACTGGAAAGCATTTTGATAAATGTCAGTAAGAGCCAATCTATTGCTGAGAGAGCTGAAATCAATCAGGAAATCAGTTTTAGCAAAATTCCAATCTTTTACCGCTTATGCGGCTGAGATGATGTTTATTTTCAGCCCAGATTTGTCTGTTTTTAATAGGTGAGGTTGGAACAATAATGTTATGCTTTACAGAATTAATCCTCTAAAGTCTTGTTAATTCTCTTTTTTTTCAGTCCAACAGTATTCATTAGTTTGTCTAGGAATGCCATAATAAATACATAGATATATTTCATTGTGTAAATGAAACTTAAGATGTTTGCACTTGAATCTGTTTGTTCCCAATATTTGTTTCACATCTTTTAGGTATTTCAAAGTACAATTCACTGTATATATGTTTTTATTAGTGGCTGCTCATTTCACAGTATTAAATGTGTTGTATACAGCTTGTTATAAAAAAAGATATCAGCCTGAAAAGACCCATAGGTGGTCAATATGCACAAAATAATATTTTTGTTGAAAATATTGTAATTTTACATTCATGGAAATATTACTCATGGATACCAAAATAATTTTATATTTTCATCTGTCTGTTGGATGGTCTGGTTCCTTATTCCATGCTTCCCATTACTGTTGAATATCTAATCTGAGGGATTCAGCTGCTTGCTGGAGATAGTTCTTAAAATGTTACACGTTTGTATAATATGATTTTTTCTTTTTTATTATTATGTTTTTATATTCTTAATATATTATACAGTATTGTTTCAATACAATGATATTTATAAAGTATTAATTGAAGAGCCAGTTTGATGTAGTGGTTAAGGCATCAGGCTAGAAACTGTGGGACCATGAGTTCTAGTCCTGGCTTAGGCACAAAGCTATCTGGGTGACCTTGGGCCAGTCACTCTCAGCCCTAGGAAGCAGGCAAGGGCAAACCACTTCTGAAAAACCTTGCCAAGAAAACTGCAGGGACTCGTCCAGGCAATTGCCAGGAGCCAACACTGACTTGAAGCACGAATCATCATCATCATCATCATCATCATCATCATCATCATCATCATCATCATCTAGAACAGC
Organism: Python bivittatus; assembly: GCF_059951505.1. Taxonomy (NCBI): domain Eukaryota; kingdom Metazoa; phylum Chordata; class Lepidosauria; order Squamata; family Pythonidae; genus Python; species Python bivittatus. The sequence continues at coordinate 2,700,303 of NW_028277112.1, read as the reverse complement.
ACAAAAACAACAGAATAAGGTTGCCTGCACTGAAGCTTGTTACAAAAAAAAACAGCTAGCACAAGTATTAAAAGATGCCAATACTGTAACATCAAATATAAGCACCAGCTCACTGCAAGAAACAAACCAGCTGATGTACAGCACAGCTGCAGTTATAACTGAAGATCTCGAATGCAAAATCAACAAAAAAGAAAAAAAGCCAAATAGTGCATCACCAAAATGGAAGATCAGGTAGGAAAATAAGATCAGAATGCTAAGATCAGATGCAAGCAAGTTAGAACAGATGAAAGAAAAAAAGCTGAAGAACAAGAATACCAAAGAATACATGATCAAGAAATATCACCTAGAGACAAGGAAAATCAAGGAAGCACTGGAAATAATAAACCAGCAAATAACAGCCATAGCCAAGAAAATCAGCAGATATGAAGCTAGAATTGCACACTACAGGCAGAATTTCCAATTTCAGTCAAATCAGAAATGTTTCTACCAATCCATCAATGGAGAGACTGCAATGAACCAGCCAACACCTGACAAAGAAGAAATAGTGCGGTTTTGGGCACAGCTATGGGACACCCAGAGAAATACAGCAAGAATGCAGCTTGAAAGAAGCTGAAATGAAAGAACTTGTAATAACAGCAGAAATAGTGAAGAAAAGGGCAAGGAAGACCAAGAATTGATCAGCACCAGGCGAAGGGGAACTACATGGTTTTTGGTTGAAACATCTAACTGGTCTGCACCCACTCATTGTCAAACAGTTTAACAACATACTGCAAGGAGGTAAAATTGAAGATTGGTTAACATTATCAAGTAGGGAAAGATCCAACAAAAGGTGCAGCACCAGGCACCTACAAGCCAGTTGCCTCCTTACCAACAACTTTCAGATTGCTAACTGGTGTAGTAGCTGATGCAGTCCAACAGCATCTAATTGAAAACAAGCTTTTTGCATCTGAGCAGAAAGGAAACTGCCCAAATAGTAGAGGGACAAAAGATCAGCTGTCACCTAACTGACAAGATGATTTTGGAAAACTATAAGATAAGGAAGACTAATTTAAATGAAGCTTGGATTGATTACAAGAGGGCAGTCGACTCCCTGCCACATGACTGGATAATCAAGTGCCTAGAAATAACAGGAATCAGTAGAAACATCAGAAACTTTGTTTCAAAGATCAATGGCACGATGGAAGACACAGATGCTGGTCAATGGTGATAGACTGGGAGAGGTTAACATCAAAAGAGGAATTTTTCAAGGAGACTCACTATCACGACTACTGTTTGTCATTGCATTGATTCCTCTGTCAACAATACTGAACAAGTCAGGCCATGGCTACCAAACATCAAAAACATCTGCCAGGTTATCCCACCTCCTTTACATGGACAAACTGAAGCTGTATGGAAAAACACCATCTGAAATAGAATCGCTGCTCAACTCTGCCCAAATATACAGCCAAGATATTGCAATGGAATTTGGACTGGACAAATGTGTCACCCTTACCATCAACAGGGGAAAATAGTGAAAACGAAAGGAATCAAAATGTCCTATGGAAATAACATCAAGAGTCTGGATGAAGAAGATCACTACAAATAACTGGGCATTCCTTCAGGCTGACAACATCAAGCACACTGAAGTCAAGAAGAAGGTTAGAAGTGAATACATCAGAAGAGTGAAGAAGATCTTAAAGTCTAAACTCAGTGGCAAAAATACCATCAAGGCGATTAACATCTGGGCAATTCCAGTCATTAGATATACAGCTGGAATAGTGGATTGGACTCAAGTTGAACTAGAAGTCCTGGATAGGAAGACCAGAAAAATAATGATAATGAATCATGCCCAATGACGTTGACAGACTGTATTTACCAAGGAGCATAGCTGGACATGGAATGTTAGAAGTACACCAGACAGTTGAAGAAGAAAACATTGGAAGAATATCTGAAGGACAGTGAAGAATATGCACTGAAGCTAGTATACCATGAATGTTTACTGAGTACCAAAGAGACCAAAGTGGCCTATCAGAAAGACCAAATGAAGAATAGAAAAGAGACATGGCAAAGCCAAGAATTACATGGCCAGTAACCATAAAAAAACTAGCAGGTAAAGCAGATAACAAGAAGACCCAGCAATGGCTAAGAGCAGGAAAGTTGAAGAAAAAGACAGAGGGGCTAATTCTGGCTGCACAAAACCAGGCCTTAAGAACAAATGCATATAAAACCAGAATTGAGAAGACAGCAACAGACCGCAAAAGAAGCTGAATAAACAGTGGACCACCTAGTTAGCTGCTGCAAGAAGATCACACAGACTGATTACAAACAATGGCGTGACAAAGTAACAACAATGGTGCATTGGAATATCTGCAAGAAATACCACTTGCCTGCAAGCAAGAATTGGCAGGACCACAAAATAGACAAAGTAATAGAAAATGAAGAAGCTAAAGTGCTCTGGGACTTTAGAATTCAAACAGACAAGCATCTGCCATACAACACCCTAGACTTAACAGTTGTTGATAAGAAAGACAAAAAAGTCTGAATAGTGGACATTGCAATACCTGGAGACAGCAGAACAGAAGAGAAAGAACTGGAGAAAATCACAAAATACAAAGACCTGCAAACAGAAGTAGAACGACTCTGGCAAAAGAAGGCAAAGATAGTACCAATAGCAATAGGCGCCTTGGGTGCAATTCCAAAACATCTGGAGCCCCACTTGAAGACCATTGGCACTGATAAAATCACCATCAGTCAATTACAAAAGGCAGCTTTACTTGGAACAGCTTTTATCCTGCGATGATACTTTTAATATTATTAAACAACATCTGCCACAGGTCCTTGGGAAGGACTCGATAGGTGGATAAAAATGCCAAATCCAGTCTCAACCTCTGGTTGACTGTGTGACCAATCATAAAAATGGAAGATTATTGACACTGTTGTTTAGATAACTTAGAGTATTGGATATAAAGAAAGGAAAAAGAAATATTATATCAATATTAATTACGATTTATGATGGCAGTATTACAAGGATAAGATTATTTGACATTTTCATCCAGAATTGAATTTAACATTAGAAAAAAACCTGCTGTGGATTGCATCAAAGTATTTGTTGTACAATAAAGGTTTCAGCCTTGAGCTGATTACTTAGTGTTAAACTCTCCAGTCTGTGTGTGTGTGTATTTATTTATTTAAAAGATTTGTATGGCCGCCCATCTTAAAACACAAGTCTGGGCAGCTCTTATATATGATAGCATGTTGTGCCATCATGGCTCGGTCAGGTAGAACTGAACCCATGTACTAACCTTGTTTTGGAAGACACAGGCATTTTGGTAGATGTTCATGCTCTTTTGGACACTATGCCAATGGTAAGGAAATGTATCTGAAGACAAAACAAATGAACACTGAATGTTTTTAAATTGCAAAAAGCTTGATAATAGAAGAATGGAAGGAGGCTCAATCTCTGTCAATTATATAGTGGTCTGAAGAACTTACCTCTTTTTCTCGAATATCTGAATGGCCTGTAGTGAGGAATCTGTTCTATATGTTTAATTTCTTCTGAAGTTAGGTAAGCTGACATATATAAATAAACAAATTGCATTGTATGGTATGAATTTCTTGAATAGTGCAGAGCCTTTTTGAATAGTAAATTGTGGCATGGTATGGTGAGACTTCTTGAACAGTATATGATTTCTTTTTCTTCTTTTTTCAGTAGTAATTTTAATTTGTTCTTTTTCCCCCACAAATAATGACATTAAAACAAAGTTACTACTGGAACAAAAAGCAATTGCATTTTATGGATGTGTAGAGTTTCATCAGGAAAGATGATGAGGGAAGGGTTCATTTCTTCCTCCTTCCCTATGTAGTAGTGTTAAAACTTTATCCAATCTGCTGTCTTTTAGATAGGTTGGAAATGTGACTCCCATTTTGCCCAGGAATCCTAGGAGTTTAGGGAATCCAGTTTAGGGAATTCTGCCAGAGACAGGTAATATATGGTTGCTATTTTAAAGAAATTAAAATATATAAATGTGATCACACATTGAACATTGTGTATACTGGGCCATAGCTTATACAGCAGAATAGTATCCCACCATCGAAATACTGAGAGAGTTCTGGACATGGACAAAAGTCCTTTGTGCAGATACAAAGCTATGTAAGACACTGTGTAAAACAGGGCCTGGTGAATCTTCACTTTGATAGACTCAATCCTCTTTTTCTGTTCTGTATCCAGTCAATTTCCAGTTGATACAAAAGATCTTTGAGCACTGCAGCACAGATGTAGTATTCCTCTGCACATGGTAATCTTTTGAATTAATCTTTTCTTTCTATGAGTTTTGCCTGCTCTTAAATTGCTGGTAATTTAAGACATATCTTTGGAGCACCCTAACCCTAACCCTAAATGTAAGCAGCATATGGTTTGTTTTTTAATGTTAGCTTTCATTATAAAGTAAAAACATTAACGTTGATAATATAGATTCCTGAATTCCTGATAATAGAGTTTAAATAGAAATATATTTTGTAGTGGTAACGCTGCAGATTTGAATTAGAGTTGACAAATTTATTATGCATTTTAAGCTCAGTTCTGGGGGTTAGAATGAGTCATAAGATATAATGCACTGTACCTGACCAAATGTATTTTTAACAAAAAATACAGTAAGGCATAATAAACCAGACGAGCCGCACTAATCTTTTAATCCGTTCCTTGTTTCAGAGTTTTGAGGACAAGCTCCCAGACTTCATTTTGTAAGTACAGTCTGCTTTGACATTTAACATGCATGAATAAAGAATAATACCGATGTCTTGTTCACATAAGTATTGCAGATTCTGATACTACTTTTGGAATTCAGCTTTATGTGACACTTCTATTTTTATCTGAGATTATATTTATATGCATAGTAGTGTGTTTGACTGCTCTTGAGACATTACTTTTCCAAAATTATCTGGAAGTAAAATTAAAGATTTAAATGCATTTTAAAGTAAAAATATTTCATGTGCTTTGCATATCCCACATTGGTACTTGAACATGGCACTGTTAAAAAGACAAACTTATTGGTAACTGGATGATTGTAATGGATTACATAGGGCTGCCACTGAAGACCATACAAAAACTGCACTTGGTGCAGAATACAGTAGTCTTCTTATTGACAATTTAGGATTGCTGTAGTCATAAAACACCAATATTGTGGATGCTGCACTGATTTCTATAGTATGAAGGAATTTTCTGGAAGATATTACCCCATGGAAATCAGGTGGTTAACTTGATTGTATTATTTCACTTGAAAGTAAACTTAAACCCCATCATTGGGAGGAAGAAATGGCTGATTCTCAAGTGATTGGGAACAAGTTATTGATATATCTGGCACAAATAATGAATGGCCATCATAGAATCTGCATGTGTTAGGTGGATAATCATTTCTTATAAATAGTGCCAATAGAAATGAGTACAGTATGTGTAGCTCAGGGTTGAACTGTGGAGTCCTTGGGGTTCCCTGAGCTTGGCTGTTTTCTTACGAACGTTTCGTTACCCGGCCATGTAACATCTTCAGTGCTAGAATGGGGTGGGGTTATATACAGTGGCATGCCCTGCCAGTGTTGGTGTGGGTTTTGTTTTGTTTTATTTTTTCCCTCTGGTAGTTCCTTGATTAGGGTATTGTTTACTGCTGATTATATGTCTGGTGATAATCTTGGTGTTAATCTCTGCTTATCTGGGTGATGATTGCTGGTGAGGAGATGTTCTGGTCTTTTGTTTTCCTTTTTATTTTCTCTTTTGAATAGTGCGTAGATGTTGTTTATGTGCCTGTTGATGGCTGCCTTGTCTGAACACCAAGCTTCCAGGAATTCCCTCGCATTTTTGGATTTAGCTTTGTCTAAGATGCTGACAGTTTCCGAGTTGAAACTATGGTTAAGTCTGTCGATGTGTTGTGAGATTAAGGAGTTTTCATTGTGTCTTCTGACTGCTGGTTGGTGTTCATGGATACACTCTGCTAGCCTTCTGCCTGTCTGTCCTACATAGTGGTTGTTACAGTCCTTACACTGTATGTTGTAGGAGACTCCTGTTTTTTCTTCTTGGGCTACTGGCTCTTTTGGTTTGCTTAAGATGTTTTGGAGGGCATTAGTTGGTTTGTGTGCTACGGAGATATAAATAGTGATTGGAAGCAAGAAGCATGGGTTTAGGTCATTTAATCTTGGTATGATCAACTCATAAAATGCTACCCAAATATATGGGGCATTGGGACTTGCCCATGGACTCAAGAGTGGTGTGCTTGGTCTGAACAGCTCCCTTCACAAGGTCACCTTGATCCTTCCTTGCTGGTTGAATATTGATAAATAAAAACTATTTATTTTCTTCTTACCTAAGTGTGACTATAGCCCTGTAATCTCTCAGACTGGATGGGAATCTTCTTATGCAGCACAATGCATTCAAAACCCTTTATCCTTTTGGTTAAGTGCACAGCAGAGAGCAAGGAAGCTATTTAAGGCAGATTCTACATAGTTAACAACTTTTGCCCATTGAGTGCTACATTGTTTAGAGAGTTTCCTTTTCTGAGCTTGTTAAAGTTGACAGTAGGTTTCCAGGTGTAATTCAGGATGGATTTAACCTACAGAGGCTGATATGGCTTAGCTCCTAGGAATTTGCAGGACTGCTTTCTCCAAGTAGGATAAACCCATCTGGTACATTCTGATGGATAAACATCAGTTAGTTGCCCATTTGGGGGAAGTTAGAGGGCCCGGGATGCATAAACATGTTAATTCACAGATGGCCCCTGTTTTATGGAATAGCCTCCTCCTTGAGGCCAAGTTAGTGCCCACTCTAAGGATTTCACTTTCTGTAAAAATAGTGCTGTTCCAGGTATTTCAGGGCTAGGGTGAGATTGGTAGTCTGGTGATTATAGCAACATAAAAAACTAATCAATAAGTAAATTAACTGATAAAAAGAGAAGGATTATCATAACTCTTGAAGAAATTCAGAATGGAGGGAGTAGATGTTCAGGTTATCATGGCTTCATTAAAAGCACAAGCTCTGTATTAAAAGAAGGCACATAGAAAGGAACATGAATTACAGAATTTACTGAAATCTTATGCCGAATAACCCCTACTCTGAAAAATTAAAATTATTTGGTTAAATTAACATGAAAGAAACATCTTTCTTCCCAGGCAGAATTTCATTTGAGAAAAAAAAAAAAAAACAAGTCCGGGAATCAAGGGGAAAGACCGTGAAACCGCATGCATTCAGATTAGGGACATGGGAAGCAGCCTTATATCAAGGTAGGCTATTGGTCCATTTCACCTAGCATTTCCAGTTTTCAGTACTAAAATAAGTCAAAGATAAAACTATCATCCTTGGAATCCTAGATGCTGTAAATTTAGTGCAAAAAAATAGAGTCAAACTGAATCAGAAATGTATCCAGCATGATATACTATGGAAAGGAATGTAAAAGAGTACTAGCCATCAAGATTAAGAAGCAAAATAAAATAAATTATTCCAGCTTACACAGCCACTGAAATACAAGAGACAGTATAATTGATGAAGCCAGGAACAGCTCCAGACATGAATGTGTATTGCCATTAAATGCTATAAAACATTGGATGAGCTATGCTGGATGAGCGTTTCCCCCCCCCCCAGTCTCTGGGTTCTGTTGCATGATCTCATGCCATGATTCAGAGCATCCCACCTGCTCAAAATTTTTTAAATGGCTGGAAATTCTAAGGTTTCACAATATTTTGGCAATCTCACCCAAAGATCTAATGTGGTCTCATGTGGGAACACTGAAATCTTATGAAATATCAGTAAATACAGAACACACAATCTCATGAGATTTGATTTGATCTCACACAATTTTGTTCATTTTTAATTCTATTTTTTTATTTTATTTTTAACTTTGTTGAATTGTGAGCATTATTTTCAGGTGAAAATGACATGCCTCAGGCACTGTGTTTCTGAATTAGACCAAATGGTAGTAAATTGATTTCAGAAGGTAATTGAGATCAGAGTATTCCTTCCCACAATTTGAAGTCCTCATATTTTTAATGTAATAGCATGGGTATTTCTTGCCTTGAGAATTTTGTAAACTTTGTGTATCAAAACTGACTTTTGCGTAGTACATGTGATTTCAAAGATTTGAGTCTTCAGAAGTATTAACTTGGAAATCCAGAAATCCAACGTTCAGTAACTTCAGTAGTATTTGAATTTAAAATTCAGAGGAGAAATTTATATGTGTACAGGTGCATACCCTGTGTACACTGTATGTATGTGTGTGTGTGTATACAAAATCATACTGATGGTGGTACAGCCTCCTTCCTATACCCCAAGGTGCCTATTTTTTTAAAAAAATAATCTATTTAATATTCTAGTAGAGAAATCACCAAGATGTACACATTAAGAACCGATCAATATGCCATAAAAGATGGTCATTAGGAAGATGAGACCTCCCTAGCTTGTAGGCAATTATTTTATACTATTTTTGATTAATGATTTCATTTTAGCTGCTTCAGTGTTCTGTGGTCTTCATTTGTTAGCAATAATTATAGGACACCATGCCTTGCCTGGATCTGGGTAATTCTGACCAACAAATATGAATTAAAATCAATAGAAATGTCATTAGCATCCCACAACCATTCCTCATGCATTCACTTTATTAAAATTTGCTAAAGTGTGAAATATGTATGACAAGTAACGATGTTTTAATCTTTCACCAAGGTAACAATTGAAAGCTGATTGATTCCTTTCAGTATGTCATTCAGTAATTATAAAATCAAAATGATGGAAGATTGTAATCAAGAAAGATTCAGGCCCATACACCATTGTTCCTCCATGCAAAATAAAATTCTAATTTGCATCCTGATTTTAATCTGAAAAGATAATGAAACTCCCATTTCTGCCAGTATAAATAAAATAGATCAGTAGATAATAATATGCTGGGGAAAAGTTGCTTAGTTTGCCCTCGGTCAGCTTTAGGTCACCTAATAAAAAGAGTTCTCTATTTTAACAGGCTTACAGTGCAGAGCAAAAGATGGATAAATCAGAACCGCAGTCATAATAGAATTAAACAACAGCACAACAATATATCAAGTAGCACAGCAGTAAAGCATTTTAAAACAGAGGACAAATGGGTAAAATATTGAGATAAAATGTTAGAACCGCAATCTAATTTATATATGATTATATATTAATATTTGTGACTATTAAATTTGTATCCTTTCCTTTGTAGTTATACACTTACTTGCATTGGATGATGTAGGATCTGATAGCTGTCATGTGGAGTTTATAACAGCTATCTTCCTGCTTTTTATTAGTACTATTTTTTCCTGCCTCTTGATTGGCCCATCTGATAAAACCCTTAGCCATCCATATAATTTAGGCAGTTGCATGCACCTATTTGTGCTGATTCTGAAAGATTGGGTACTTCTAGAAGAGATCTTCACTAAACAAACACCTTGCCTTATTCACAGATGTTTTTGGTGACCTGTCTGTCTTTCCCCATCACTCCATTTTTTCTTTTATTGGGTGGTATTCATTATTATTTATGCTGGTGTTGGGGAGGTTAACTACCCCTGGCTGGGATAGTTTCTGGCCCTGATTGCGGGTACTTCTGTTGCTCCTGAACTGGGTGATTTGCTGCTTTCAGTGCTGCTCTGGTTTGTTATCCGTAGTCGGGGTTTCTTCCTGCTTCAGCTGGAGGTTTGTGCTGTCTGGCTGGGCTTTTGCCCTTCTTTAGTTGGAGTGCTGCTCCTTCCAGATGGGTTTAACCACTTCCAGCAGGTCTCTGGCCAACTCCTGACTGTCTCTGCTCTGGTTCCTCTTGCTGCTAGCTAATTCCCCCAGCCAAGTTCCTCCCCACTGTGATGAGCCATGACTTGGATCCTGCCAGGACTGTCTGCCGGGAGGGGGTGAAAAAAGTCAAGATGGTAGCCCCAACCATGCAATTGGAACCCTGCCCTTTTTTATCTCTTTGCCAGATCCTGCATTGTCCTTCCCTAGCTGACCTGCTAGCTGAATTTCTGGGATTGCTCCTGCCTCTCTACTGCCATGAGATGACTTGCTAGCTAACTCTGATAAGGAGTTCTTCAGGATTTTGGGCCCTCTTTGGTCTCTTCTCCTGGGACCTAGCACTTACCAGCATGGTTTCCAGCAGCCTTTTCTTCCTTGATCATGGCCATTACCAGAGGTTCTGCCCTGCCTCGAAAGCCAGATGGCTCTACCTCATACCCCATAGCTGGCAGGGTACATGTACAGTATGAGCTAGCTGGGTAGGAGGAAAGCCATGGGGGCTTCTAATCATATAGCTGGTCTCTCATAGATCCAACATTTATTTCCTTTCCACACCATATTTATATATTGGTAACATTATTTGTAAACTGCCAACTTCACTGCCTGGCCTGTTATTATGATGCTATCTTCATGTGCTTTTGTAAAAATGTAAAAATGTCGAGAAGAAAAATGATGTTAAAAATGATGTGGGTACGTAAGAACCAGATTGACAAAATATAATAAATCATTTCTGGGAAGAAGAGCTGGACTGCATGTGTAATGAAATGCTTTAGCATTACATCATTTCTGTCACATCTTCTAATGTCCTATATTTTAGTGCAAATGCTGTAGCACATTAGTAGATAAAAACAGCAGATGCACAATTATATATTCATTTAGGAATTGCTTATTTTTTAAAAAAATAACTCTATTGAGAAAAGTAAAATATTCCAAAAATATATTTCCCGTTTTATAACCCAAAATATGGTTTCTAATTGAAATGTAACTTCTATATATTTTATCATATTTGAGTGAAACTATTCTGAGATAAATTGTTGCACATAGAAGTCTAAAAGAAATACAACTTTTATTAGGTTTTTCTGTTGTTCATCATAGATTTTTATTAGGCTCAAGATGGGAGAGGCTCCACCCTCCTGAAAACTCATAGACTATAAAACTGCAGACACCAACTCTTTTATTATTAATCTTTGGGGACCTTTTCAAAAGTGGACAACACAAACATATTCACTGTTTGCCATTCAAGACATTTTGAGCTTTACTTGTGGAAGGAAGGGGAAGATTCTATTCTGAGATCTATTCTTCTCAGCATAGATTTTGGTTTGTGTATTTACTTATTTATTGGTCCCATTGAGTCACTGTTGACTCCTGGCTACTGCTTGAACAAGTCCCTGCAGTTTTTCTGGCAAGTTTTTTCAGAAATGGTTTTCCATTGCCTGCTTCCTAAGGCTGAGAGAGAGCGACTGGCCCAAGGCCACCCAGCTAGCTTTGTGACTAAGGTGGGACTAGAACTCACTGTCTCCCAGTTTCTAACCTGATACCTTAACCGCTACACCAAATTGGCTCTCTTGGTTTATTTTAGAGTGGATAAAATGGTACTTGTGGAAACCAGTATGCTCATGTTCAACTCTATTACTCCTCACTAATCTCTTTGCCCCTCACATTTTTTTTTTAACATGGGCTCCATAGACATTCATAGAAATGATGGATGACTGAAGTCCAGTGCTTTGCTTGGAAGCATGTTGGTCCAGGAAAAAGATCAAGATATGTTTGGAAGGTGTGAGAGGTTGTGGTAAGGCTGGGAAAGTAAAGGAATACAAATTAGACATAATTTGTCTAATAATGCAAACGTCTCTTGATGATTTATGAGACACCCTGTTGGTAGCAAGAAATCTGGGAAGAAGCATTTGAAATCATTCAAAGAAACTCTGCCTTAATGAAGGAAATCTCATGATGCCTTTATTATGAAGGCTGATAATTCCTACTGAAGTGATCCTACTGAAGAAGATGTTGTGTTTATCCCAAGAGGAGCAGTAAAGATATCCTAGTGAGTGCTGTGTAGTTCTTGATTCCTTGATCTTGCCCAGTTGTGGCTTGGGAATTCTGGGAGTTGAAATCCACCCATCATAAAGTTGCTGAGTTTGAAAAATGACTAAGGAGAACCATTAAGGAGGTTAGTGAAAGTGACAAAGAGAGCCTCACAGTTTGCTTCAAGGAAGTTGGTGTTTTCTTACTGTCTATACCTGCTATGGGAACCATTTTGTGAGAGTATCCACAACATGTTTTCCCAAATCCAGATGTACCCTCTGGCCCAAAAAGGGCCCATCCCCTTTGACTTCAGCATGAATTCCTCTTCCCTAGTCCTTTGATCTATCTGCAGAGAATTTCTGGTGTGCCTGATAATTTGCAAAGTTTTTAAAGTGTTGGTATTGGGAAAAGACAGAATATATTAAAACCCAAGAAATGGTTCTTATACACTTTCATTCATGGAGTTAAAACAAAGAATAACCAGAATGAGAAGAACTATGAAATGGTAGCAAGTTGAAACATGAACAAGCAAAGTACAGCTGAAAATATTTTGGTATCTTTTCTTGGCAGTCCCACTGGTTTTATGTCCCATTTATTGTCATAATATTCATTTTGTTTTTCTTTTGGTAATCTATATATATAAATTTAAATTCTCAGGCATTTGCTACATGGAACTTCATTGTTTTCTTTAAGAAATGCATTGGATTTTCAGGCTTTGTACTGTTTCCTGAAGTCAGCTGACCTGCCACATTTTACACCCATATTTTATAAGCATTATGAAGAAATTAAACCCACTCCATTGCTGCAAGTTTCTGATTAGAGAGTTTTCATAGCTTATCATGAATTTGGTTACTAACAATGAGACCATGATCCTGGCTCCAGCCTTGATATTGGACATGTCAGCATACGGGCCTCTGTAGATAGGTTGCACTTCATGGAACACATGCAAACATACGTAATACGTGAAAGCATCTCAAGTCCATTCTTCTTAAAGAATGCAATGCCTCTTGCCATTTCTAAGAATCCTTCCCATTATATGAAAAAGAAATGGCACAAATGAAATAGAAGTATTTTCATTCGCTTCGTCCATTAACTAATCTATGTGTGTTTGTTTCTCAAAGAGCCTTCCTGATGGAAACTCCTGGCATTACCAGTCTTAAAATATGGTACTGCAGTTGTTCCACCAATTTTTCCTTGGTGGATTTGTGCGTGTGTGTGAATGTGTGTATGTGTGTATGCAGTAGCATCCATGGGGGATCAAAATCTGCAAGATGGAGGGTGCAATGTGTACAAAAGGGGCATGGTTCCAATTCCAACACTATGCCTGCCACCTTACAGATAATGATACTCCGCCCATGGATGCTCCTGTATGTATGTGTTTTTAAAAAAAGCATGTAAGAATAAGTGGGGAAAACATGGGTGGAATACAAATGTAAAAAGTATAAGATATTTCATGGACCACCCATGAAATTCAATAGATGAACTGTATACTATAAAAGAACCCATGGTAACAAATTACAGAAGCATATGGTACAGCTGTTTAGTTTAATCAATTTATTTTAGAGCAAAATGCATCACACATAGAGCTGATATGTTCCTAACCAAGGGAAGAGAGCTATTACAGAGCTGGAAGAAAAGTTGTTTGTTTGTTTGTTTGATGTATATTGCCTTTGTTTTCCCAGCCCAAATCTGGATTCGGTCCCGTTGTGCTAAACGCCCAAAGAAACACACTGAAATGGAGATTGAAGCAAACTTGATTCTGCGCAGAAAAAAGGACACAAGGAGATCTCTCTCAAAGCTTGTGTGACCACTTTGCTGTTCTGTGGTCCTTTATAGTTCTTTTACCACAAACCTAACTCACTGTGGTCACGGTTTGACCTTTCCCTTAGATGACTATTTCTAACTGCTGTTTCTACTATTTCTTATACAATATTTTATAATGATCAGCAATATTTGACATATTTAAGATTACACGAACAGGTCTAATACCTCTGCTAATCTATATTTACCATATTACAACAGTAGCTGCTGTCTACTAGCACTGATTCCAACCACAGCTTCCCATTTCACGTTTCCTGTCTAGTAGCCTTTTGCCTCATCCCATGATACATTTGGGATTAGCTTCAGCTGGCTTAGCTTTTGCACTGCTTTTCTAACTTTTGCCCTCAAGCTTTTAATTTCTATATTTTATTATTTCTATAAGCATCCTTATGAATGTTAGCCATTTATGGGGTACCTCATTCTTGTTCATCACCTTAATCATTAAAGAAAGTCTAGGCAGTTTATGTAATAGGGTTAAAGCAACAAGGGGAAAAAACAGCAAAATCAACCACAGAATTGCATTGGTGAAGGCATAACCAATACAAATATAGTTCCAACAATCAAAAACACCACTAGGAATGGATCACTCATCCTACTGCAGGGCTTTTACAGCTTTATGAAAACTTACCTGCTAATTCTGAGCAGCATCTGAACGTTGTTTTCCTTGACCTGCTCTGGGTATCACACTGAGGCAAAATTAATTGGTGTGAGGATTATTTGTTTATTCGTCTTGGGACAATTCCACATGTTGCTGCCTGCAAAAATAATGCCATTATTAGACACAGCTGACATTTGGAAATACCTTAAGTTGGGTGGCAATACAGATTATATAATCAAATGTGAAATACCTGACAAATTGTTCTTATCCTGTAAGGGGTATCTGCGGGGGGGTGTGTGTGTGTGTAATAAAAGTCAAGATGGCGGCCACAACCATGCGATCGAAGTCCTGCATGTAAAAAAAGAAAAGGGCTTACAGTCCTTTTAAAAAAGTCACATGGTTCTGGCCACCAACTTGACTTTTTTTGACTTCCTCACTGTGGATACCCCTGTACTGTACTGAACTGTTCTTGTACTGGTAAAATAACAATAGAAAGATGACACCCTGGTTGGGAAGGAGATATATGATACTCCCAGACAGTCAACATATTCTCTTCCTCTCACCCTCCCAATCTCTCCCGAACCAGTTTCAAGCTGGCCTGTGGTTGTTTTTTCCTCTCCTGGCCTTGAAACCCTGAAATCAGGCCGAAACATGGCGAGTCAGTTAGCTGTCAATGCTGGCTAGGGAATTCTGGGAGTTGAAGTCCACTCATCTTAAAGTCATTAAGGTTGAGAAACACCGCTCAGAGGATCAAACAGGGATTGCCCTCTGCACCTTCATAACTCTTGCAGTAACAAAAATCCCTTTGCCCCAATTCCATAAAAAAGAAAAAGAAAGCTTGCTAGTCCTCCTCCGTCCATGTTTTCAGGCACCTGATGTACATTTTCAACAATTTGCAAAGGAAGAAACAGGAGAAGGGGAGGAGGAGAGATTTTACATGTGGAAGCTGCTGTGCTATGAAGATGCCCTTTTCCTATGTCTATTAAAAAGCCTCTGCAGCTATCATGCTGGATGTATAGCATGGCAGGCTATCGTATAGAGTATGTGTGTGTGTGGGCAAGTATGGTTCTGGAGAAGTTACAGCTTGCTCGAGGCCAGAGTCTGAGTAATGGGATGAAGTAAGAATTCAGGGCAGGCTGCTGATGTTTAAGCAGAGAAAAACAAGCCAGGCATTTATTTTTTTTAACTGGGTTTAAGAACCAGTTAACTGCATTTTTTTGGTAGCATAGTGAGGTTGCATCCATCTGGGGGCATCTATGGGGGGAGGGAGGTGTAACAAAGCTCAAGGTGGCATCTACGTGAAGTCCTGCCCCTTCTTTATGTGTGTCACATAGGGGTGGGGCTTTGATTGGGCAGTCACAGCTGCCATCTTGACTATGGACCAAGACACCCTTGCTTGCATCCATGAAGTAGAAGGCCTGGTGAAGCAGAAGAAAAGCTAATAGAAAAAATAGACCATCCACAATCCCACATTTTGCCAAAAAAACCCAAACAAACCCAGCTTTGACTTGGTTTCAGATAAACCAATATGGAATCAGAAAAATGATGACTCAGCCCTGGAACAAACTGGCATCAAGGGAACAAACAAGTTTGGAGCTAATCCTGAAGCAACATATAGAAAGTATATGAAGGGCTCAAAATCTAATCTTAGATTGTAATCTCACTTAGGGTGAGATTACAGGTACAACACTTCAGAAATTTGATCTGAAGTACAATGTCCAATATATGATTTGAGTTCACTTATTGCGGCCCAGTTACTTATTTATAAGATTTATATCCCGCCTTTCGCTTAGGAATAGAGTAGTATACATAACATTCCCTCCTCTCATTTTCCTCCCAAACAACCATCCTGTGAGGTGGGCAAGGCTGAAGAAGATGGTGACTGTCCCAAAGTCATCCAGTGAGCTTCTGTGGCTAGCCTGGAGTCGAACCTGGCTTCCCTACACCTACTCCAGCACCTGAGCTAGTACTCTACATGGCTGCATTTGTAAGTAATTGCATCTGAGGTATAGGATGGGGCGGTGTCCCATCTAAATGGCCCCCTGAAGTTCTTTGGAAATGTTGGCTCTTATATGAAATCCATTCACTAAACCAGTGTTTCTCAAACTCGGCAACTTTAAGATGGGTGGACTTCAACTCCCAGAATTCCCCATGCAGGATGGAGAATTCTGGGAGTTGAAGTCCACACACCTTAAAGTTGCTGAGCTTGAAAAACACTGCACTAAATCAATGTGGAATTCAGATTAGTGCTGGACTAGGACTGGATATCCCCAGGTGCAAATCCCCAGTTAGCCTTGATCTGGCTTTGGTCCTGGTCCTGGGTTTAGAATGCTTCTGGAACTCCTGTCATGTTCTTTGAATGTTATTGTTGTTGTCTGGGCGTTTATGTTTTGAATTGTGTTTTAATTACACATTGGATATTTTGTAAGCTGCCCGGAGTCTTTCTGGAGTTAGGCAGTCTTAATAAGTTTAATACTATAATAATGTGGAACTTTTTTTTTCTCCAACCGACTGACCTACTTGAAAGGGATGTCCTGAGGATAGTTATAAAGATGGACATGTGCTCCTTAAAGGTAAGGTCAATTTTTGTAAAAAAAGGTAAATAATAATAACAGGGATGTTCTGTTAAATGTAATAAATACATAAAATAGTAAAATAATAAAATCCAGCCAGGTTAAGCACTCTGAAAACTCACCGATATCAAGAGGAGTGTTAAGTTTATGAGTAACTGTCCTTGAAATCAATGGCACTTAATTATGTCTGGATTGCGCTCAGAGTCCCTATTCTTGTCTTACAGAGTTTATGTAAACTATCAGTCATTCTTTGCTGCACATAAATTATCTGATAAGAGGCTTCTTAGATACTCACAGATAGCATTTATTTACCTAGGATTTCTGAGGTCTTAGACTTCCACAGAGGGATCATCGATGTTAATGTTCTGATGCATGCAGATCGTTCATCCTGAAGGATTTATGCCAGTGACAGTCAATAGTGAGGCAAGAGTATATAGTAGGTAAACATATAATTTCTGCACCTAAAAATAGACCCTTTTAAAAAGTCCTCCCTTCTACTCAGGACGTAGCCTTGGTTTCGAGAGTCAAATCACAGTTTGTTTGACTTCTCTTTTGTTAATCAAATATCACACAGATAAGGTTTCTACCAGAAATTTCCTATATTTGCACAGTAATATGAATTTTGATGGGACATAATCAACCCTTGCTTATTACAGGCTATTGTAAACGTTTTCTCAGCTTCCACCAGCTGGTACAGAATGTTAGACCTTTTTTGGCTCTCAAGGCAAGAAGGGCAAGGCAACCAGCTTAGAGGTCAGCTTGTTGGAAGGAGTTGATGGAAACTACCAGGAAGCTGATAAAGTAATTTAAGTTTTAGCAAACTTTATTCCATTATACATATTAATTTTCCAATTCAGATACAGGACTGCACTTCTGCTTCATTTTCATTTCAAAATTTGGAAGAAAGAGAATGACTATATCTACACATACACGTGTACATGCGCATACACATAGCAGCTGCATGAGCTTTGAGAGTTTCTCATATAATCATTGGTTAATGAATGCTTCTGGTATACAGTCTATATGTTTGCCCTACTGTTTACCCATCTGTCTTATAGATGTTGTATTTTCCTCAAACTCTTAACAGATAAAAATGTTTTCTTACTGAAAAACGAGTTTCTTATATTAGAAAAATTATTTAATACTACCATGATTACTGTGGGAATGTGATTAAGGACATGGGTCCCTGCTTGATAATATCTGTCACATCACTTAAAGAGAGGGGGTACAATTCTTCCCTTTCTCCACGCCTGTACCAGTTTATACCATTTAAAATATTTATTATTCACTGTTTTTGAAGGACTTTTGGAGTCTCTTTTATATAAAGCTCTAGGATCATGTTTTTTCCACATTACTGTCAGCTCTTCAAGGTAGACCAGACTAGGGGAGCAAGTAGGTCAGTACTACTTTATTGTAAAGCTGTAGTAACAGAATGCGCTTCCCCCCTCCTCCCCTTTAATTTTGTGAGAACTAGAAAGGGGCCTGTCTGAGTCGTTTACTCATGCTACATTCTGGCTCCGGACTTAGACCTCTTTTATCATTGCCTTGGTAGCGACAATGTCGCTCCTGTCCCTCAAGGCCGTTTCCTCTGCCTTCTGCAATTACCAAAATAGAGGCAGATGTTACCAAGCTATAGATATGTTTGAAAGTTATGGTTTGTAACTAAGATGTATACATTTCAAAGCCCTGCTTCTAATTTCTGAAAATTCCATGTTCTTTATGTCTTAATTTTTCCCCTTTACCTAACATTTCCAAATCCTGTTTTAAATTGGATTGAACAGCTCATGCATCTCTAGTTTTAAAACCCTGCTGCCATTCTTTACATTTGCTGTCTGAAAGGAGGGGTGACTCCTCTATCTACAGTTACATCACAATCTATATATTTTATTGATGGGACATCTTGCTATCGTTGCATAGGATCTTGTATTTTCAATAAATGATTCTCTATTATTTGAACTTTGTCCGCCCAGCCCTCCAAATGTAAATATTACACCAAACTAATATGCCTTTTAAGTAGTATTTCCATAGGTTTGGGGGATATATGTTATTTGCCATTATCACTGCTTGCAAGTCATTTAAAAATATATCATACTGTAGGTTACTCCGGTCTAGCAAATTTTAAATAAGTTGGAGAGAATGGATTGTGTCTTTCAAATATGCCACAAAGGTGGCATTAAGCAATTGTGAACTATAATTGACTGTAATCTGTAACAAATGCTGAAGTGATAAACTGCACAGTTACCTCAAAGAACTTGCCTTTATGCCAAATTCATTTGGCAGCCATTTTGACTTCTAAGAGTGCCAAAGCAGCATTGCTCAAATGATTGTTTCACATAATGCTGTGATATAAAATCTGCTGAAAAAATATTGTGTGGAAACGACTTCACAGTTAATTACAAGTGGGACTAATATCTGTGGTATCTCTGCAGCATAACTGCCAGACTGACTGGCAAGCCCTCAGCAACATTGCCCGGGCACTCAGCTTAGTATGGCTCTAGGCTGTCTGACACATGACCTGGCGCAGCTAGATAAGAATCCTTATTGCATACTAGGAGGAAATCGTTATAACAGTTGATTGCCCTTTGTCAATAGGAAGGTGAAATTCTTTCTTTATACATACTGTACCCATACACAAGGCTGGCTTTAGGCTAAGGCTGAGTAGGCCTTGGCCTAGGGTGCCAAAGTTTAAGTGGTGCCAATCCCCACTCCTTCTGAATCATTCTAAAAATGCAAATGTTTACATGGGGGAGGTGGTGCCATCAGTTACTGTGACCTAATTATGTGCCATCTAGTAGTTTTCGACTCCTTAGAGACCACATAGATAGATTTTCTCCATGATGATCTGTCCCTAACCTGGTCTTTCAGGTTTTCCAATGGTGCATTCATCGCCACTGTAATTCAGTCCATCCACCTTGCTGCTAGTCGTCCTATTCTTCTTCTCTTTCCTTCTACTTTTCCCAGCATTAGAGCCTTTTTCAGAGGGCTAGGTCTTTGCATGTGTCCAAAGTAGGATAATTTGAGACTGGTCATTTGTACTTTGAGTGAAAACTCTGGGTTGATTTGTTCAATGATCCATCAGTTTGTTTTTTTGGCTGTCCATGGTATTTTCAAGAGTCTTCTCCAACACCACAGTTCAAAGGTGTCAATACTTTTCCTATATTATTCAACCTTGAAACTGGATGACTTTTAGTTATTGACATAACTGATATCTCTGCCCTGAGAAACTTTGGCTGTCAGGTTCCACCATAACTGGAATAACTAGAAATGTACAAACCCTGGCTGGAGTAGATGTGATACAGTTGGTGTTCCAGTGCATCGCACTGAATCATTTAAAGGACTTGGCTTGGAACCTATGCTTTTTGGAGTCCTAGCTGGAGCAGTCTTTGAGGGATCTGGGTTTGGAGATTTCGCTCTCATTCTTTGTATTATTTTGAGGTTTGAGCTTAAGGGAAGGCTGCTCTTGCTCCTCAGACCTTCAAGGTAGGCCAGGTCAGGAAACAGCTAGTGCAAGGATTACAGGAATGCTACTTTACTGTTGTAGGGTATAATAACAGAATCTTGAAGGACTGCCAGAGTTTCATTCTGCCCCACTTAAACCAAACAGAATCAAGGCAGGGTTATTTTGAGTTTTGGTCTCACCCCTTCCCCAGGACTCCATTGCCATTTTTCCTCTTTTAATAGCTCCTACATGCCTGGTGGTCAAGGTGATCTCCATATTCCTCTACACTACCATGGCAAACACTGCTCCAGCTCTAGGTAATTTTTACTCATCATTTTACAGTTACAGTGTTATTTTCAACAATACTATTACACTTCTTATGTCCTTAAAACTTAAATGTAAGGCCCTAAATGTAACAACTGAATGTCTATAAACAGATCTTCTTCAGAAAAAGGCTTTTTGTTTTTGTCTTGGTGTGACTCACATTTTTGATAGAGATTAATAGGACTTCAGATACAAAAGGTTGAGAATCACTGCTTTAGACATCCTGAAGCAGTATAATAATTGTGCTGCCTCCTAGTACAATATGTTTGCTTTCATCATGTGAGGTTAATATATCTTGTTGCCTGATGGAAAGAGTTTCCCTTGCCTAAATTCTCCATTTATTAATTTACCTTGAAAAATTGAGTTTTATTTGATGGTTTTGGAAGAAACCAATATTGATGAGATAGCTTTACCCATGATGTTGAGATCATTGTAAGTATTCATTTTTTGTGTTCTCTTTTTAAAACCACATTATTTGGAGCTTAGACTGTCTCCCTGTCTCCATTGTGGGAAGCCTTCTAGGTCCATTCTGTATCATGTTATGCTTGAGGGAGCCTAAGTAGACTTCAGGTTGTATGCCTGACAAAATGTCGGTTCCAAAACTGAACATCCATATACAACAACTGTTTCAACTGTCAATAAGCAATCAGGAAGTGATGTCCTTTGCGTCCCATTCTCCTCTGGAAAAGGTAATTCTGAACCACTTTTGTGTGGAAAAGTAAATTATAAAATACTCCTGTTCTATTTCTTACATTTTTCTGAATCTTATCAGTGTCAGATCTTCATTCCTCCTTTTCATCAGAAAAGAAGCTTTTTCGGCCTCTCTTAGCCAGCCAACCCCAATATTTCTCTAGTGCACTATCAATACTATACTTGACAAAATATTCCTCCCTTTTGCCAGTTTCCTTTTATTTCTTTCCTATTCTTAGATTATGGTAATTAGAACTAATTACCATAACTTGTCCTTGTTTGAAAGATTGGGTATGCTAACCAAACTATTTTCCCTTCTTGTTTACCAGTTCCATTAGATCCAGCAGGAGAGACATGCTCCATGTCCCATCTATTAGGAAGTGCCACCTGGGAGGAGTTAGAAAGATTTCTGTTGTGGTACCTGCCCTTTGAAATATCATCCCCCCGCCGGGCCCAACCCTGCTGGGCTTTCGCTAGGCTTTAAAGACATGGTTGTGTCACTGAGCCTGCGGATCTGGATATGTTCAACAGTTATGTTGATTTGTTGTGGTTTTGTTTTTTACCCCGGCTGCCGATTACATGTGTATTATTCCTACTGCTATGTGTTTTATAGTGTTTTTAACTGTTGTTGGCCACCCAAAGTCATGAATTTGAGATAGGCGGCCATATAAATTGAAAAAATAAATACCCTTTGTATTTGCTAATGTATATGAACATAAACTGACTAATTTATTAAAGTTTAGAACTATTCCTCATTGTTTATGATTTTTGGGTGAAAAATTGAACTATTTAATTCCTATTTATAGAAATAGCTATTTTCCCTAAAACAAAACCAACAGTGCTTACATCTGCTAAATGCATACCACACTTCAGTTAAAGGATCCTTTATATTTTCTCCTGGTGGTGCACTTATTTGCAAGTTTTCACAGACATGAGAGTTTGCATGCATAGGGAAATAGAGGGGTTCTTCTAGCAACAAAGCAGATATTGCCTTCTTTTTACTGACTGTATGTACATGAGCTAATATGGGAGCTTTTTAAGATGAAGGAAGTGGAAAAAATGATTTTATTATCCTAACCATTGATTATAAAATTAACATAATAATGTAAGATCCTGGGATACCAACATGTGAGCTTATCATGAGCAATATGATTTTTTATGCATTTACTTACCACAACGAGCCTTCTCTGTTTTGACTGCTGACATACAGTATGACCTCCAGGGTTTTTTGTTTCTTTCTTTGTTTAGACAATCAGTTACACCATTTGTTAAAAAAATATTGTAGCAGACTCACTAACAAGTTCTATGTGAGAGAAGGAATGGACTTTTTTGTGGGAGAACTCAATGTTTGCTAGCCAAGGAAATCGAACCACCACCAAGCTTTCACTGAAAATTCACTAGAGGGTTGTGTACTTGGGTGCCTGGAAATTATTCTTTTAATTAATTGATACACTGGGAAACGTTAGTGATTATGTTTTCCGTTCTGCCTAGTTCTGGTTGGGTGGAATTAAGGGATGAGCCTATCAGCAGTATACAAAATTAAATACTAAGTTTACAGCTTTTTCCCATTATCAGAGGACAGGTGCAGAATCAAACACACTAGCCAGTATTAAGAATGTAGGTGTATTCACAAAGCCCTCCACAACTTTCAATGGAGCCTGACCTGAACAGTCACCCTGCAGCTGCAGCACTGTGTTAAGTATTATATAGAAGACACTGTCCTACTTATTCTTCCTTGGTTAACCTGTGAACTTGGCAGGGTCACCGGGTTAATTGTGTAAGATGAAGCAGGGCAGTGGCGTTGACAAAAAGGTTTATTGTAGTGTTGTAGTAAATGGATAATAGAGGGCATCTGATGACAAGCTTTCAAAACCATTTTGAATACTCACATTTGTGTGTAAATCTGGTGAGGATGGAAAGGACTGAGAGCAAATAGAATGGATTGGGGAGAAGGATTCATGGGCCAAATAATAAATGTGGATTGCTGCTTGTTAAAGCCAGGGAGTGGCAGATTAGGAGGGGGGACTGTGCTCATTCTTCTATAGTCTAAGCTTACACTTTGCTTTATTTTCAAAGAACAAATCTTGGAGGCACTGAGAATAGAGGGGATTAATGGTGACTTCAACATCCCCGCTGTTAATTTTGATCACGATGGGGATTTATTCGGCAGAAATCAATAGAAAGCAGCGCATCAGTCATTCTGACAGAGCCGCTTTAAAGTCAACATTAGGAACAAAGTAATTAATTACTAAATAGAAGCTTTTCCTTTTTGGCATGCTAGGGAGACCCATGCAACTTACTTTGTTCCAAAGTATATCTCAATGTCAATTGGGCTTTTTATTCATTTTTCAGTTTATGGCAGCAGGCCAACAATTCATTCCTACTCAAGGTCCAGCTGTAGGTCTAACAAGCTGCCATCGTTTTATCACTCAAATTGCTTTGAGTCTATTTTATTTGTGAAAAGCAGAATATTATTCTAATCTAATCTAATCTAATTAATTAAAATGGGAACATCGTTAATAGTCAATGCTGAAAATGTGAGAATGGAGGGCCATCAAAATTTGTCCTCAAAGGTCTACCCCCTATCCTGCCTAGAACGGGTCCCATAAGAGAAGGGAAGGAAGAGAGGGATTATATTGAAGATTCAGAGTCTGCCTATCACTGTAGAGAGAGCTTTAAAAAAGATAAGGAGGGTGGGGTGGCATCAGATTTTGGAGAATGGTATTAGGGAAGGTCAGGAAGATTTTATTTTATTTTATTTTTTTATGGTTGCTGTATATTTTTTTCCCCAGAGGAAATACATTCTGCTTCAGATGCCAAAGTAGTTTAATTGACCATCCATATTCTGTACCTTAGTTTGGAGGCAGGGCCAAGGGCACCTGTAGGAGGGTGCAAGGGGGGAAATGATAACATGCATGATGACATAATCATGCAAATGTTGCATCTTACATTCTTGTGTCAGGACCTATTGTCATTTTGACAACACCACTGGACAGGGCTAGGAAAAAATTGCCACTACACTTCAAGAATGTCTTGGGTTCAATTGGATGTATGTGCTTTATGAATGTATCCCAGCCAAATGCTATAATAATGTAAATACATTATATAGGCTTAAGGCACTTCCATACCAATGCTTTGTACCCCTTTGGGATTGGCTACAGACATTGATCTCATGACATCTTTTGCAATCTGAATCAATTTATTTCTGACTGCTCCAGTTTATTGGAAACAGAAACGAGCTGGTGTTTTTCTTTGAATTGCTGCAACTCTGCAGAACTTACAGATGTTAAATTTCACATGGAAATCTTGCCATAGCCTGTTTCCTGGGCTCAGTCGAGCCATTATTTCATTTACATTTGATTTTATTTACAAGATTTGTATCCCTTCCACGTCTCATGACTCTGAGCCATTGCTCTTCTCTCTCCCAGAAGTTCAATATCCTGTTCCTGGTGCTTATCTCTTCCTGTATACAGGGTTAAAACTGATTTTCCCCTCTCCCAGTTCAGCTATTGTAACAACACACAACTATGGAGATTATTACTGTGAAAAAGACCTGACAGCCTAGATTTTCATTATTTATTTCCAGATTCCAGCTACTGGCTTCAATCCAGCCCCTTCAAATCTATGATCACTGTAGTCTGTAGATCACATGATTCATATGTTTCTATGGTGAAATTTGAAAAGCGCATTGTCATCAATTCTATATTATCACTGGCATATATTCTTGAAAATAAAGATTTGTTGGAAAAATATTGGAATTGAAAAAACATTCTTTCTGATGCTGGAAAAAGTAATTTCATATACATATAGGCCTAAATACAAATTTTTTTTTTGGCAGTTTTTCACTGTAATTTTTGTCACAGATGCCAAGGAAGTTTGTCCTCCTTTCCAATTGTCCATGTTCTTTGCCTGTTCAGATTTCTGGTAACCGCTGCATGGGTGAGGGAATTTTATTACTCCAGTACCACTCAGGGAACAGGACACTAAATAGATGGTGGTCTTAGGATTGTTCTGTTGGCTACCTACAGGGAAAAAGGATCGTTTGTGATGTTTGTTGTACATATTCTACATTTCAAGGTCAGTAAAAGTGAGGACAATCACAGAAACTGTGCTTTGGGAAGTTTTGGGCAATGGTAATGCTGGTTGTATGGAAATGCCCTCAATTAAAGTATCTATTGATAATGTTGGACACTGGCTTTTGTTACATTCATAATCATGGCTACAGTAAGCTTACTTGAACATTTTTCTTTTTTAAAGGGTATGCTTATGCTAATTCAGACTTTATTGCCCTGGTATTATTGAGATGTGTAGACGGTAACTGAAGCACATGTCTGGAGGTGCCAGGTTGCAGAAGGCTACTTTAATGCATTAGTGTTAACAAAATTTTCACAGGGGCTTACCTTGTTGTAGCAGCTCCTTGGGAAGTAGCAAAAAGATGAAACTCAAAGGTATGCAAGCAGAAAGTAACAAGGCAAGGATCACCAGGCAGTAGGCTGGAAGAGGAAAGGTCTTCCTTGTCTGATCACCAGACACACCTTTTCATTTTTGCCGTGACATCTTGCTGACCCAGAGTCCCCCAGACTTCTTCTACATCCCAATAGTGGTGTATACACTACTGGTTGAGAAGCCCTTGTCTATCCTATGTTACTATTGCCTTAAATACCTCCTCACTGGTCTGGTAATGAATGAAATTGTGATGTACTTGGATCACTTGAAAAGCTGTATGGAGAAATAATGCTTGCTGTTTTCATTAGGATTGCTATGATCTTGTCTATTATTCTATTTATTTCCTTGGCTTCTATTTGAAAAAGCTCTCTCCTGAAGTTTCATGGCTTGACTGTAGGCTGTACACTGATACATCTCCCCTACCCCCCCATCAGAAGAGTTGTTTTTGAATTAAATGAAAGGATAGGTTAGCCTGAGAAGTCCATTGCCATAGTAAAATGATTTGATCTCATTACAGTCTTTTCATTCTGTGCGTGAATATTTTCATTAAAAACTCTTTTTCTTTAACTTTAAATAGAAGGTTTTGATCTCTTAAAATCAACTTGGCAATATGAAGATGACCACTTCCTCCTCCTCCTCCTCCTCTCTCTCTTCCTGAGAAAGAGAGAGAACAACAGCAAAAAAGAGGAGGGGAAAAAAAGATTCCAGATTGGGGAATGAATGATCTTTTATGTGTGCTTTTTTTCATCTCTGCATATGCTGGAAACAATCAGAACTTAAGAAACAAGTTTCTCCCATTCTTACTCAATTTAGTTGTTCTTAACAGAAATGCAATCATTTTTATATCAAGTTGATAAAGCTATTCCTGAAAGCATTATGTATTTATAATTATATTCACAATCTTTATTGTATTTGCAGTATGCTTGAATGTCTCAAATTTGTACTGTCTGTTTCAGAAAGCATTTGTGTATTTAAGAAAATAGTGAGTTTTTTAATGAAAAACTTCAAATGTGTTGCTGAATAGTGTTTAGATGAAGATAAATTATTGTTAATATGCAATGGGGAAATAGCAAACAAATTAATAAGATTATTACATTGTCTCTCTGATTTGTTATTGTGAACTTTATATTCATGAAATGAATCAATTAGGTGCTTAACGCAGAGAAAATTATAACCTGGACAAAAGTTTGATCCATATGAAAGAGAGACTGGAAAGAGGCATGAAAGAAAGAAAGAAAAAACCTTGGACGAGAAATTTATTGCTTTATTATTTGAAGCAGAAAGGATTCTAATTAATTCAAATACTAGAATTTCAAATAATTGGAAATTACATTATTGACAATGAACCAAATGGGAGCACTCTAGAAAATGATTTAAGAATATTCAAATCTTGTTAGATTTTGGTTCCCTAGGTTCTTGGCTTCCTCAACCTGGTGCCCTCCAGATGCACTGAGACAGCAACTCTAAGTATTTGTAGCCATCATGGAATCTGGCAGTTGTAGCCCCAATACATCTATACGCTGACAAGTTAGAGAAGGCTGCTGTAAGAGATAATGGAGGAAAAAATCAACCTGAAGTTGGGAATACATGCTTTTTTCCTTGGCTCAAACCACACATTGATGTGTGGATTCTTCCAAAAATGGCATTCCCAGGTCAACTTTTTCACTGTAATATTCATCTACCTTGTGATAAAAGTTTGTTACTTTTTAAAATACTTTTTTTGTGCAAGGAGCTTTGAGTGGTCCATAGTTTTTATCCTCAGAATAATTGTGAGGTAGGTAAACCTGAAACTAGTAATTAGCCCAAGAGCACTTAGTGAGCTTGATGGGTTGCAGGAGAACAGCATTCCCCTCTAAAGATACCTTATTGATATCTAGAGATCCCATGCACATTTTAGTCCAGTAGTCTAAACTACCTTTTCCCAATCTTGCACTCTGGGAGAAATTGCACTTCCAGAGGGCTCTGTTTTGTGGAAAGCTGCTCTAAATTCCTAATAACCCTAGACAACATGTAAAGTAATAGATGCTGGAGATGTAGCACAGTAGCCTCTGGAGGACCATACATTTCTCACTCCTGACCAAAATATAACACCATAATCATACTGGATCTTGGCATGCCACCATGTCTATTTTTAATGTCTCAGTTCTGTATCAGTATGGTGTATTACAATGTATATTATTGTAAAGTTTTATGAATTGTAGGTCAGTTCCTTCTGACTCCTTGTGACTCAGTGGGCATCATTTTGCCAGGATTGCCTGTCAAAACTGCTTCTTTGAGTTCTTTTGAACCCATTGATCATATCATCAGTGATAGTCTCTTGCCACCTTGACTTATGTTGGCTTCTTTTTTTAATTTCCTCTCATTTTTCCAAGCACTAGAGTTTTCTGCAGTAACTTCTTCCTTTGTATGTCCAAAATATTAAGCTTTAGCTTCATTATTAGTGCTTTTAATGAGCCATCTACTTTTATTGTTGGGCAGTATTGGGCTTCAGGGTTTGGCACTCATGGTTTGGAGAGATTAGAGTTCCAGAAAAACATCTACTTCTGCTTCATTGACTATGCAAAAGCCTTCAATTGTGTGGATCACAACAAACTATGGCAAATTCTTAAAGAGATGGGGGTACCAGACCATCTTACCTGTCTCCTGAGAAATCTGTATGCGGGCCAAGAAGCAACAGTTAGAACCAGTCACGGAACAACCAATTGGTTCAAAATAGGGAAAGGAGTACGACAAGGCTGTATACTGTCACCCTGCTTATTTAACCTGTATGCAAAGTACATCATGAGAAATGCCAGGCTGGAAGAATCACAAGCCGGAATTAAGATTGCAGGGAGAATCATCAATAACCTCAGATATGCAGATGATACCACCCTAATGGCAGAAAGTGAAGAAGAACTAAAGAACCTCTTGATGAGGTTGAAAGAGGAGAGTACAAAAGCTGGCTTGAAACTCAACATTAAAAAAACTAAGATCATGGCATCTGGACCCATCAATTCCTGGCAAATAGAAGGGGTAGAAATGGAAGCAGTAACAGACTTCATTTATTTGGGCTCCAAGATCACCACAGACGGAGACTGCCGCCATGAAATTAAAAGACGCTTGCTCCTTGGGAGGAAAGCTATGGCAAACCTAGATAGCATATTAAAAAGCAGAGACGTCACCTTGCCGACAAAGATCCGCATAGTCAAAGCTATGGTTTTTCCAGTAGTAATGTATGGCTGTGAGAGCTGGACCATAAAGAAGGCTGAGCGCCGAAGAATTGATGCCTTTGAACTGTGGTGCTGGAGAAGACTCTTGAGAGTCCCCTGGACTGCTAGGAGGTCAAACCAGTCAATCTTAAAGGAAATCAACCCTGATTGCTCATTGGAAGGATCGATAATGAAGCTCAAGCTCAGATACTTTGGTCACCTAATGCAAAGAGAGGACTCTTTGGAGAAGACCCTGATGCTGGGAAAGATTGAAGGCAAAAGGAGAAGAGGACGGCAGAGGATGAGATGGTTAGATAGCATCACTGAAGCAATGAGCATGAAACTGAGCAAACTCAGGGAGGCAGTGAAGGACAGGAAGGCCTGGCGCAATATGGTTCATGGGGTCACAAAGAGTCAGACACAACTTAACAACAACAACTTGACATTTCTTCAGCAACTGTAGCTGGCATCTTCAGAAGCAAAGTAGTCTACCCCACAAACAACTGATCAGGGCCTGAATGGGCTACTGTCTTTATAACCAGATGTCCTGACTTCTGATTGGCCTTTAGCCAAACTGGTTTCTGATTGGTTCTTTGTTTGTACCCAGTCCTGATTGGTCATTTTGATGGTGTTGGTTCCTGATTGGTCCTTTGTTCATACTGGCTTAAGATTGGTCATTTTTGGAGTGCTGATTCCTGGTTGGTTCTTGGTTTGTGCTGGGTTCTGGTTTGTTAGTCTGAGCAGCTGAGTTGTGATTGGGTCCTTGTCCAGGCAAGTTTCTGATTTGCCCATTTAGTTTCACTTTTTCTAATATTGAACTGTTTCTTGTGCCTCAAGTTATTCTCAACAATTTTCTCCAGCAGAGGCATTTTTTGGGGGGTTCAGCCTTTCTGATGGTCCAGCTTTTACAGTGATAAGCTACATATGGGAACACCATGGCCCTGACAATGCATATTTTTGTGGTCAGTGTGATATTTCATCTCTGACATAGTTTTTTTCCCAAGTAGCAGATGTTTATTTCATGGCTACAGTCACTTGTTTATTTTGTTTTTATATCTGTTCCGTGGTTTATTTTATGATACCCAGAGTTGTGTGTTCAAGTTTGGGTGGCCATATAATTTCATAAATAAATAAATAAACTAAATTTTGAGCCTAGGGAGATAAGCTGTGTTCTTTTCTGCCAATTTGTTTTGGCCTGGCATTGCATGTTTTAAAAAATATTTTTAAAAAATTATTAACATAATAGAATGCAAAAAAAAAAAGCAAGAAAAAGGACAAAAGAATAATTACTAAATATATTTTTTTAAAAAAACAATGAGAGAATATGCTAGCAACACATTCTCCCGTCACTTCCATTTGTGTCCCCAACTAATAACCACAATTTAAATATTTATGCTTTACGCTGACCATTAATGATTGTTGTTGGTTTCTTTTAAGTCCTAGAAACCATATTCCAAATGTCTAAATCTGCATTAGATATTAACATAACTTTAGCAACAGTCTTGCTTTTACACTCTTTTACCTTCAGCAACATTGACCACCAGGAGGTATGATGTGACCAGTTTTGTTCTTTTTGGAACTTATTAGAAGGCGGGGGAAAACAGATTTTATCCTGTGGGCTTCAAAACCCCTACCTGGAATTGTATTCACAGACCTTTGCCCTTTAGATGGCTATATGCAGTGCAATAGCATTAGGAGCTCAGTGGTTGCAGGAGGAGATATATAGAAGCTATTAGAATGGTATATACAGTCCATATTCCCTTAAGCTCTCAGAGCAGAGAAATACAGATGTTACATTATGTCATGCCCCTGTGTATGAGGTGTGGGTGGAATTTCTCTATTTGTTCACAGTGTATATCCTGTGTCATGTTTTCAGTTACACTGGCTACTAGGAAGGAAGAGATTCCTTAATCTTCAGCAAGAGATTCCTACAGTATTTCTCACTTCTAGCTATATGTTGTAGCATCAACATATCTAGGTTGTTGAAACTTTTCTTAGCAATTTCAATTTCTTCTAGTTCAGCATTTCTCATTATATATTCAACATATAAATGAAATAAATAAGGTGACAGTAGACCACTCTGGCACACTCCTTTCCCAATTTTGAATCATTTAATTTCCATTTTCTTCTGTAACTTTTGCTTTCTGATCATCATACAAATTCTTCAGTGATATGTCCCAATACACCCATGTTTTTAAGGGGTATCCATAATGTGTAGTCTTCACAATCAAAAGCCTTAGTATAGTTAATGAAACAAAAATAGACCTATTTTTGGAACCCCCTTGCCTTTTCCCTTGTCCATCAAATGTTGGCAATATGATCGTGGGTGCCTCTGCTTCTTCTGAATCCAACTTGTACATCTGGCAGTTCTTGTTCCATGTGTTGTTAAAGTCTAGATGGCAAAATCTTGAATATTAGGATGGATGGATGGATAGATAGACAGAAAGAATATTAAAAAGGAGTTCCTATAAAGAATGTGGCAGATGGATACCATTTCAGGCAGAATCCTCCTATGCATGGCAAACAGTTTTAGCCTTTATCAATTCTACTTGTAAAGTCTGAATTCCTTAGATATGTGGCAGTATGAAGCACTTATTTATAAAACCATCTATACCAAGCAAATGGGGCCTTGCTTGCTTGGTATAGAAAGCTGGCAAACAGCAGATCTAATTTGTATGAGAGAAAGGAAGAAAGCCAGTTGGCCATGCTTCTCTCCTTCCCTCCTTGCTCCTGAGAGTATTTTTCAAATGTGTAGCTGTGAAAACCATACAATCCTTGTTTAAAAATCTCCTTTCCTGATGAATTGTACTGAGTCACTCCACAGTGAGATGGGCAGTGACAAATTTGAAATATAAATAAATAAATAAATAAATAAATTTGTATGAAATTACTAGACTGGAAAAAGAAAAAAGAAATTGTGGTGTGACTCCCTCTTACAACAGAAATGTTATCCTGTGACTTATGACTGTTGCATGTGATATTTATTTTAAAATAAAGATGGTATTCCTGCCTAACTGCAGAGGTGTGCCCAGGGTCCTCTATATACTACTAAAACACTCCTGTCTATAACATTCAACTGGGCAAAACGGTATGCCATAGAGTAGCAATTTTTGAACCAAGGTACCTCAAATGGACTAACTTACAGAATGTGTCCAAATTCCAGGACCCATTACTTCCATGGGATTGAGATTTGGGAAATTTGTGGCTGCTTCAGCACTGCACTGCAGCAGTCAGCTCAGGTCATGTGATCGTCATGGGCATATTCCTGACCTCTTTATTCTCTATTCTCCTTTGGTCAATCTCCACCTCAAGTACTGTATCCAATTCTTGGCACTGGATTTTAAGATGGATCCAGAAATTGGAAACATTACAGTAGCGAGTTCATCCTGATGGATCATAAAGACTTCAGTGTTTTAGGATTATACCAAATTGACAAAGATAATTTCTCAAGTATTTCATCTACATTGAAACTGTCTATTTCAGAATTTTTTAAATTATGGCTCTGCATCCACCATTGGATATCAGCAGGTTCCAGGTAATCTTGGAAGTTCCTGGCTCCCCTTCTTTGCTTCCAGTGGGGAAAATACTTGTAAACAGATGAGATAAAATGTGTTGACTGAGTTAGAACAAAGTTAATAGGTTGATATTTTAATAATAATAATAATAATAATAATACTTAAAAGTGAGATTATTCCAGTAATAACTGTTAAGGATCCATGGCTTCACCTGTGCTGCATTTGCTGCTGTTTCTAAATGGCTGGCTTTGGCGATTTTGGTTCTCTCAAGTAGGTCCTGGGCATGACAATTTGGGAATCAATGGTCTACTTTGTTGTTGTTTTTTGTTTACTTGGAGCCAGAGGAAAAATCAACTTCTAAGATGTATTGATTTTTTATTTAGGCAAGCTCAGATGTTTATTGCTATAAGTATCTGAAATTGAATATCCTCAGAAAAAAATACAGGTTTTGTGGAAAGATTGTTCTAGGATTGTTCCATTTTATTAAAGAGGTACACCATTTTCTAACCCCCACCCACTAAGAGAGCAATGTTTGGTGCAGGCATGTTACAAATATAATGAAATCTCAATTTTCCAGATCTTGATGCAGTGGACTCTGCAACAGCTCAAATTCTGTTGCAATTTACATCATGTGCATAAAGATATAATTACACCACCGGTGATGCAATTTGTATACTGATGCCATCACACAAATGACAGATGATGTTGCTTGTGTCATTGCACTGACGTAATGATGTTCTCTTTGATTTATCAGCTTTGATGAATAATAGATTTCCCTCCTCCAATTACTCCATTACAAAACAGTCTCGCCTTGATCCTAGCCTCCTTGTTTCCTCCCTTGTCAGATAGTCTTCAATCCTATGGACTGATCTTTATGCTTGGTCTGAACCTGTAAATAAATAAATAAACACTATATCTCAGAAACACTAAAAGTCATATATGATATAGACTCCCCTCTTTCTCACCTATAAAAATCTTGAAACTTTTCCATACTCAGGAATAGGAAGCACTCACATAATCCAATGGGTGCTTAAAGTCTAATAATTCTCGAAAGGCACCTAAACGTTATATATTTTCTTCATATATTTTGTTACCTCTAAACATTTATTGTGCGTGAAATTCAGCTCTAGCCAATGTGCCATGACATACCCCCTTTAATACTTAAGAGATCCTGCTAAATTCTGAGAACCTACACATTTCAAAACCCAGATTTTTTAGTTTTCCTGGGCTATGTTGTGTTTTACACTGTATTAATCAGCATGAAGATTTGTACATTTATTTGAATGACTGGCTCATCCTAGTTCAAATGAGTGGAATTCTTATGCACTCCATTTTAATTTTAATTGGGAGTTTGGGGAAGAGAGTGATACAATTTTTTTTTCTTGGTAGTGAGGTATAGCACCCCCCCCAACATTTTCATGCCACCAGTTATTTTGTCGTCATCACTCACAACCTAGTTTGACACTGACCTGTGATTGTCTTCACATCTTCTGACTTTGAAATTCAGAGAGCACAGGGAGAACTCCATGGACCAATCAGCACTTACCTTCCTTCCCACCAGTGGACAACAGGAGAATGCATAGAACATCATTTAGTCATTGTCTGCGAAGTATCTCCATTCATGGAATAACAAAATTCCCTCACACCACATAGAAAGGAATACATTTAGTTGCTAGCACAGTCCCGCATCTCTTTGGTGGTTCATTAAAACAACAACAACAACAACAACAACAACAACAACAAAGCTCTGAGAGAATGGAAAGCTAGGTGAAAAATGTTGATGGCAAAAAAATGTAAACAAAAGTACTTAACTCCTCCAAATCTTCCTCAGTTGCTTTCCAACCATATGTCTGTTGCATTTAAAAGACCCTGTGACCTATGCAAGTGAATGCTAATATGGCACTAATTCTGTGGTGAGCGTGATTTCATGTTGCTACAATGATTGGATTCAGTAAGTGAGGAGCATAAGAAAGTAATGGCTTGCCTGAACCCAGGAATGCTTGGGACTCATTAGCTTGGGAAAAAAGGTGACTTAGTGGGGACCTGATTGAGGTGTCTAAAATCATGCATGGTATGGAGAAAGTGGCTAGGGAGAAATTTCTCTTTCTGTCTCTTTCAAAACACTTGGACCAGGGGCCACTCAATTAAAACAATTGGAAGGAGATTTAGAACAAGCAGCTGAAAGTATACCATGTCATTAACCTATGGGATACATTACCAGATGTGATGATCAGGGTGCTCTCCAGCTAGTTAGGTCCAGTTTGTGAGAACTAGTTGTTAACTATGAATGCCTTTGCTCTCTCCTCCTTTTTCTCTTGCCCTTTTCTCATACTCTGTTTTGCTTACATTCCCCAGCCTTTCCCAACTTGGGTGACCATGCGCTCATCTGAGGTTACCCTTCTGATGGAGGGGATGTTGCAGGGTGGATGGGCTGGAGAAAAGGAAAGACAATGCCAGATACTACCATTGTGTAATAATGAAAATGTTGACAGAGCTTGCAGGGAAGTAAATACAAGTTTTGTTGCTAAAGTGTCACTAGCATTATATTCATTAGAAATACAGAAGCAAAGCAATTGGAGAAAAGGAAAAAAAAAGTTTTCATCTAGCAAATTAATGATCAAGTTGCAAAGAAGATTGCCTTGCATGAATGGGAGCTAAGCCATGTATGTCAAATTTATTTCATGTTATATATTGCTACAAATAGCTTATAAAGTTGACAGTTTGAGTCACAGTTTTCATGTCGCTTGCTCTGTTCACTTTAAAGAAATGAACTTGAAAATAAACTCCACTATGCTTAATAGGACTTATTCCTTGTAATCTGTATAAGTGTAGTTCTAGACTGACTTTTAGGTCTGATCTGAGATTTAATTGGCTTCCCAGAGCTATGTGGTTGGCTGATATTGTAACAAGATCTGATCCAGAAAACTTTGCAAGCTGTATAATTCAAATCAATATGTATTTGAATTAGAACAGCCAGGATCCAAATGTTTCTGGAGGGAACCAGATTGTAGAAGGCAGCTATGAAATGTAAGGTGTTTGGGATTAAAATCAACATTATGGGTTATTTCTTATGCAATATAGTTATATACAAGCTGAAAAAATGGAGTGACGGATTACTGAATTCCTCCCAACTGGCATATATTCCTTTAAACTGAGGAACTGGTGCTGCTTCACCAATACTGTTGTCAAACATCAATAATAGGTATTAAAATTGATTTTGTTCATTTGATTTTTGTTTCAATGATACAATAGAAAAATAAATGTAAGAACAATACCTGCATTTATCAGATCTAAGTACCTGATGTAACATCGTTGGGTGGGAGATGATTTGAGAGCCCATTTAAACTGCTTTGAGGTTTGCAAAGAAAGATTTGGATCCACTAAATAAATGACATAACATGTTAAATTTTGCAAAAGTTGCCATCAAAGTAATTAGCCTCCAGCTTATTTTTCTTTCAATTTTCTTGGTTTACAGTGGGGAAATATTGAATTAACTAACAAAGTCAGTATACTTCCATGCCCCGGATAGGAAGAGTATTGACACTTTTAAATTTTGGTGTTGGAGAAGACTCCTGAGAATACAGCTAAGAAAACAGACAAATGGATCATTGAATGAATCAATCCAGAATTCTCACTCAAGGCACAAATGACCAGGCTCAAATATCCTACTTTGGACACATTATGCAAAGATTCAGCTCTCTGAAAAAGGCTCTAATGCTGGGAAAGATGGAAGGAAAGAGAGGAATAGGATGACCAGCAGCAAACTGGATGGACTCAGTTATGGTGGTGATAAGTGGGAGATCTAAAAGACCATGTTAGGGATAGATTGTCATGGAGAAAATCTATGTGGTCACTAGGAGTCAAAAACAATTTGATGGCATATAATTTTTTAAAAAATCACTTCTATGCCAGTCTTTTCCTTTGCTATGGACATTTGCTTGTGAAAGAAACCTTAGAATCCAGATATTTCTCTCAAAGTGCTACATTCCCACTTCAATTTACACTGACGTTTAGATCATCCATTGCTATTGTTTCCCCTGGTTTACATGATTGGGATGAAACTAGGCTTTGGCTGCCCTTGTTACATGCTGGCCAAAATGGGCCACAACTGACCAGTGCTATCCTTACCATGTGCAGGGAATGCTGCATATGGCAGGGGTATGACTAAGGCTGGTAACCCAGTCTACATTTCCTCTATCTTACCAAACAGTGTTATGTGAAAGTCTAAATTGATGAACACCATGATGAGTAGCAGAGACCATTATATATGGGCCATCGAGTGATCACATGGCATATGTAAGATTAGGTGATTTGAAATGTAAGAAGAGTAAATAGTGAAGAGCATGAGTTAATGAATAAAAATAAAATTTAAGAGAGAAGGTTTTGCATCTGTATCTGTAAAATGAAGAGAAAGGAGGAATGGAATAGATCTGAATGAAAGTCACCTGTTCTTATAAAAGAGAGTTGATAAACACATGTCAGAAAGTATGGATTGGTGTCAACTAGGTTGTTTTGGGTACATATGAAAGTAGTTGCATGTTATTTTTCAGTGAATTGTGATAATGGAAGAACCAGAGATTAGTTTGGGGGGGGGGGATGTGCAACATTTCTGAATTAAAGTGATTGGGAGGGGGGGATTCTTCTAGGTGAAATCAGTGGATGGGTTGGAATGAGAAAAGAGAGTATATAAAAAGTGATTGGACCATTTGGAGACCCAAGAATGAATAGAATTGATATCTGCTTTGAAAAGTTTTATTTTGAATATGTGGTTTGAGTGTAGTCTATTTATGAATATACACATTTCATTTATGTACTGTTTACTATTTATTTACTATCTACTATTTATTATACTTGTATGTCCCTCATTCCCAGAGCCTTTAAGTGGCTAACAATATCAGAATAAATGTTTTTTAAACCTCCAAATTCCAAATACATACGTAAACACAATCCATATAAATAAGTGGTGTACATGCAGACCTCATCTGTATATTTTAAAGCATACCCCTCCTTTGCCACCTGAGAGGGGGAAGTTTTTACAAGTTCCCTGAAGCATAAGAGGGATGAAGCCTCAAAGGAATGAATATAAATCCCAAAGAATCATTGATTTGATTGTTTATGATGAAAGGTTGAGAGAATTAGTGAAAGAAACAAGGAAGATAAGATTTGGAATGAGGGTCAGACCATTTTTGGGAAGTGTCAGAAATAGTTTTTGGGGAAAAAGGGGACATGGAAGAAAAGTAAAGAATTGAAAGAAACAAGAGTGAAAGTAAAATGACTAGTAGGAGAATGTATAAACATATTAAAAGATAGACTACTAACAGAATGAATGGAAAGTGGATCTAAGGAGAGAGAGCATGGAAGCTGCTTGGAAAATAGTGAAAAGAATTATGTTGTAAAGTGCTACAGAATTGTGTAGAGTTACACTAATGGAAAGTATGAATAAGGATGCTTCATAGTATGATGAAGTGAAAGAGACTGTGGATAAGGAACAAAAATGCATATAAAAGAATGTATGCAGCAAGAAATGAGGACAAGAGAAATATATTGCATAATCCACTGTATATAGACAGAAGAAGATAGCTGCAAAGGTGGTAAAAGAGAAAAAGGAATGGTTAATATTAAAAGAGGCAGAGAAAATACAGAGTAATTTTGATGGAAATAAAAAGTCATTTTGGAAGAGGTGAAGAGAGCTAAAGAATGGATCTCCAGGACAGTGAATGGAATTAAAAATAAAAGTGATGAAATTATATGGGACAAAACTGAAGCAGTAAAATTTATTTATTTTTCAAATGTATATGGCCACTCATCTATCCAATGAAACTTTGGGTGACAAAGGAAAAAAAAAAAAAGGTAAAATAATGCTGGAAAGATTATTTTAAAGATCTGTATGAGAACTATAGTGAGATACCAAAGAGTGGAATGCTATAAATTTCAGTGTCAAAAATTGAATGACAAATAAATCATAAATAGTATGTAGATCTTGAAAAATGGCAAGTCTGCAAGTATAGACCGAGAAATTTTAAGATATGAATGCGATTTACTTATGGAATGGCTATGCAGCTTTTTTAATGTGTGCATGAAAACTGCATCTATGCATGACAAGTGGAAGACTGCCATGATTAATTCCCTATACAAAGTGAAAAGTAGTAAGAATAAATACAAACACTACAGGAGAATCAGTTTGTTAAACAACCCTGGGAAGTTTTTTGGCAGGATTCTGAGAATGAGCAAAGTTTGGGAAGTGCTTTGTTTTGCTCAAGAAATCAATGAGAAACGAATGCATGAAAGCAAGTTTACTGCTTGTTTGTTGATTTAGAGAAAGTGTATAATAAAGTGAATGGCCTTGAACTGTGGAAAGATTTATGCAACTATGGAGTTGAAAATTGGTTGCTGAATATGATAAAAGCAGGATATGATGGAAATAAAGCATACATGAGAATAAATGGAATATTTAGTAAAGGTTTAGCGCTGAGCAGAGAGTAAGATATCTTCTTGGTTGTTTAATGTATTGGTTAGATATACATGGAAAGGTTGTGGTGAAGTTAGAGACATTTTGGTCGGGGAGGTGAATGTACAAACTTTTTATATGCAGATGTTGCTATGGAGTTGACTGAGAACAGGAATGATTTGCAGCAAACTTAGGTTGTCAGATGCAGCACAGGATGCATCTGAAAATTATGAAAGCATGAAAAACCAAGGTAGTTATGTTTGATGGGGAAATGGAGTGAACAATTATAAATGATTATACAGAAAGCCTAGACAGCATATTAAAAAGCAGAGACGTCACCTTGCCAACAAAGATCCGCATAGTCAAAGCTATGGTTTTTCCAGTAGTAATGTATGGCTGTGAGAGCTGGACCATAAAGAAGGCTGAGAGCCGAAGAATTGTTGCCTTTGAACTGTGGTGCTGGAGAAGACTCTTGAGAGTCCCCTGGACTGCTAGGAGGTCAAACCAGTCAATCTTAAAGGAAATCAACCCTGATTGCTCATTGGAAGGATCGATAGTGAAGCTCAAGCTCAGATACTTTGGTCACCTAATGCGAAGAGAGATCTCTTTGGAGAAGACCCTGATGCTGGGAAAGATTGAAGGCAAAAGGAGAAGAGGACGGCAAAGGATGAGATGGTTAGATAGCATCACTGAAGCAATGAGCATGAAACTGAGCAAACTCAGGGAGGCAGTGAAGGACAGGAAGGCCTGGCGCAATATGGTTCATGGGGTCACGAAGAGTCGGACACGACTTAATGACTAAACAACAACAGCAACAACAACAACAATACAGAAAGAGCAAGTAGATGACTTTGGGTGCCTTGATAAAATGTTACTTACACAATGAATTAGGTGGAGAAATATTAAGATGTTCAAATGGCAATAGAAAGGCAGGCTGTACTATGTGGTTCCTTTGTAAGGAATGAATGTTGAAAGAAGTGAAAATGGCTGTGTGTAAGGTCCTATTTTGTTATGTGGAAGTAAGAGTTGGGTATGTCAAGAGAAACATAAAAGTAAGTTGAGTAGGAATGGGCTACTTTAGAACTGTATGTAGTAAAACACAAAGATATAGGGTCAAATATGAATGGGCGCTCAGTGGACAAGGACTGAATGCAAACATGACTGACCTGAACAAAAGAAGTACATTGTGCTAGTTTGGTCATATGGAAAAAATGAATGAGGGTTAAACTGCAAAACAAATATATGAAGGAAGAGTGAATAGGTTGAAAGGAAGACTGAGAAAGACATGGTTGAGTTTATCAGATCTTCTAAAAAAGAGAGATGAGAAGTTTAAGGAATGAAAGGCAATCTGTGTATGGACCAGGGAAAGCAAGGATGGTTTGCAAAAAAGAAAGGTATGGAGATAGAGAGATCTAGTAATATGAATGAGTTCTAGCCATGTTTCCTTTCCTTTTTCTAATCTTATGCTTTAGGGGTTTTTTTGGCTTACTATTTCTTTCTCTTTTTCTGTATTGTACATACTTTAGTTGCCCCAAAAGGGAATAGTATGATGAGTATGTATGTATATAGCAGAAATATTCTTACTTGTAGAGAGGTGGAACAATAGTTCATTATACTTTATTTTATAACTTGCATTCTAGTCCAGAGAGAGATTTTTCTCTCCCATTGATTAGGAAAATGTATGCTAAGATACCCACTGAGATAATTTGTGGTTTGCTATCAGTTGATAATATTTATGTACCAGTCAGATGGCTTTATTTGCAGTTGCTGCCAAGATTAGGATAAGCGTGCTAAGAAAATAATGCTGTGAACTGTGATTATTTTAATTAATGTGGAAATTATATGCTAGCGTGCTTAATCTTGTGGTGTTTTAATCAATTTGAAAGTCATATGGTAAGTTGTATTGATCCATGTTATAATATTCCAGGTCACTTGCTCTATTTTGTGCATTGCCCTAACCTGAGTTTGTACTTTCCAAAAAATGAGGAGTCAACTTCTTAATTCCCTGACAAGCCAACCTTCCTGATGTCAATTTATCTGGAAAATCCTGAATTATATGACAAGCCAGAATATCCTTAAAGATACTGGCTCAGCCCAAAGACTGCACTGCACGCATGGAAGGCCTATGGAGGGATAGATGTGCAGGTTGCAGATTTCCCCTCCCTCCCTCCCTCCCTCCTTGAAGTGATCAGGTGTCACTCTGGAGTGGGATTTCAGGGTCTTATGGATCTTCAGGATCTCTCCTTCAAATGGAAAGGAGCCAAGCCATTATGAATATATCACAAACAAAAATGTTGGTGATTTTAGGATCCTATGACATACTGAGTATTATGACCTTAAATATTACCAGTAAGAGGAAATGTCATTTCCAGTAATTTAAAAGTATAGATAGGTACACAAATACAACAAAAACAACAACAACAAAGGACTGTATGAACTAAGTTAATATGTTCAGCAAAATCCACCTGGGGAGGCTTGAAAAGAGATAAGCAAAACCAAATAGCAAAAAAATCAAAATACAAATAATAATTCCTATTAGAATTAGAATTATTAATTATTAAAGTGGCAGATTAAAATCCAACGCATAACATTTCCAATGGAATGCTGATTGAAAGGAATAAGTTTAGATGTGAGGCCCTGTGCATTTTCTATAAATTGTTCTGCAGAAAACATCTGTTTTGAAAAGTGGCATATCAATCCTCAAATAAAGAAATTAAAGAATGATGGATATGATGTTGCAAATGTTGAATTCTAGGAGGGACCATCACTTCCTAGTAAAGCACATGTTCTTCATTGAGAAGAGCATGACTCCAGTTTCTTATATTGTCACTTCAAAGAATCTCAGTAGGATAGAAATTATAACTCTTCCCTCAAAACCTGAAGAGCATAAGCTAGAGTGTGTAGACTGCTACACATGTGATATATTTCATTTTGCTGCTGGGAGCATAACTTTATATTTAAGTAGAGATGGGGGGAAGAAAGTTGCATGAAAGTTTGTACTTGTTTCTCTTATGGTGCATATTGTCTATGCTCTTTTCCTAGTGTCAAATGCCAAAAATCATATGACCACTTGTATGGAAGTTTGGCATTCCTATTAGACTTTATGCAAGATCTCTTGAACATTACAGTACAAAATTTGACAAATTTATGGGATTGGGGCTATTTAAACTGTTGTAATGTTTAATGCATGGATTTGCCAATGGTCTTTCTGAGAATGATGAGCATTATGATGCCAGTCTCTGCTTTAGAATATCTGGTTACTGCAGTGGAAGGAACTTGTTCAATGAAAATGAGCAAGGTCAGAATTATGGGATATTTTGGGTAGTATACTTTCCATGGTGGAGAATGAGCAGCTTGATATAATCATGCATTATGCTCTGGTTATATTCTTTTTTTTTAATATGTCCTGCAATGACCTTGCAAGAGTGACATATACCCTTGTGAACACTAGGCTTGATTAATCGTCTCATTGATCACAAGGCTTTTGATAGGGCTGTCCTGTTGCTGGCAGCTGTTTTTGGACTACTTGGTACACTTCCTCATTGATTTGTGCTATCATGATCATATTATGCTTGCCCAGCATTCTTTACAAAGGTGACGTATAAAGTGGTGGGTCAACATTAAATTGGCACTCCTGGATGCTAAAAAACCTTGAATTATGTTGACCCTGGCAACATTCAATGCTTGCTTATTTAGCCCCAAGCTAATAAAAATCTATATTCACATCACACCAGCCATTTAAAAGA
Source organism: Python bivittatus (assembly GCF_059951505.1). Classification (NCBI taxonomy): domain Eukaryota; kingdom Metazoa; phylum Chordata; class Lepidosauria; order Squamata; family Pythonidae; genus Python; species Python bivittatus. Next base: position 2,657,745 of record NW_028277112.1, on the reverse strand, counting down.
CCTTGCAATGAATCACACTCTCTGCATGCTAAACGTATGTTCTTGTTACATGCTTCTTTATTCTTAAGCTACTAACCTGTCTAGGAAAACATTTTAATATAAAATATTTAGCACCGAATATATCTTGTTCAGGGCAAAGGTTTATCCCAGGTTTCTTTTTTTTATATAATATTTTTATTAAAATTTTGCATCGATAAAAGTTAATAGAAAATTTAAAAATATATACAAACAAAAAGGAAAAAAAGAGAAAGAGAGAGAGAAAGGAAGAAAGAAGGAAAGAAAGAAGAGAGAGAGAGAAAGAAATACATATAAAAGGCGACTTCCCCCTCCCTCCAAACAAGTATAAACATTTACAGTAACGTAAGACCTTCTCTATTATTAGAAAAAAAATCTTTTCCCCATTTGTCATCCTTTAATAATAGCCAAATTATAAAAAAAATCATCAATCTTACCGTACACAGCAAAAGCAGTACAAGTACTAGTACCCATACATTTTAACCTTAAACAAATAAATCCATTATGTATTTTAACTATAACTTTCTCTAATAAGTAAAATATAAAAGATTTATCCCCATAGGCATAAAAATACCAGCAACAGTAACATATACAGTATATCTTAGACTAAATCAAATAGGCCGCTTTTGCCTTCAAACCTATAACTTTCTCTAACAAATAGAACATAGAAGTTTATCCCCATATGAAAAAAATCTTTAACTCCTCATCATACAATCCTGGACATAATAACAGATTCCAATAGTAACAACCCAGAATCACAACTTATACAATTTAACCCTGATCAAATAAGTCCACTTTGAATTTCTTTTTCTTCTTTTTAAGAGGCTTGATCTTCAATTGCTTCTTCAAATAAAGTCCCACATAATGATCTCTTATCATTTTCTCCCTGTCTGTTTTCATACTTCCCTTCTGTGGATTCAAAATAAGATGGCTCTCAGAGTAATTTATAATTATTTATAATCTGAATGTCCCCTTTAATTGTTAAAACATCTTCTAGCATAACTTGTAGGTCCCATGCAGCTTCTTTCTCCATGACACTCTTATAGTCAAACATTTTTAAGTCACTTTTCAAATCCACAACGTCTTCCATGTCTTCTTTTTCTAATCTGAATATGACTAGATACTCTATGTGCATATGCTAAATTAATGTGTGCTCTAACACTGATTTGCTGCCATTCCTTTCATTGGCTCCTTGTTTGACAAATCTCTAAACTTCTTTATAAATTGTGCAAAGTATAAAAAATGATATGGTCTGGGAGCTGAGAAAACAATAATGGTGGAAAAAAACCTGGTATTATTGCTAGGGCAATAATGTAACAATTTTACTTTAATTTTAAAAATTATATATGTGTTTGTATATTTATAATTTATATACAGCAAATCATATTTCTTTTCTATGCAAATTTATGCAAATATTGTTTCCCAAATTATATATGGATACACACACACACACACACACACACACACTATCTTGAATCTAATCATTCCAGAAAAAATTAAATAGGGGATATTTCTTGACAAAATTGCAAAATCTTTGCTTCTTTCATTTTTATAATATATGTAATCATCAGTATATGAAATTAAATCCATATTTTCTTCATCCATTTTCTTTGAAGTCTTAAAACATGACCATCTTTATAATATTGTAGTGACTCCTCTCTTCTTAACTGAAGCATACTGTTTCAGAAGGAACTTCCCTGTCCAACAAGTTTCAGTTTCTAAGATTCCTTTTGAGGTGCTACAGCTTTGACTCAACAAATGATCGTACACAACACTATAGGGAAAATATTTTGCAGCAATGGGTTGTTGACATGTCAATATTTGAATTAGACTTTTCTCCTGACAAAAGGGCAAGGAAGAAGACTTTCCAGAAATATGGTGAAAGTTTTTGCTGTTTTTTTTAAAAAACATAGTTTGCCAGCCCCTCTTTTTCCATCATCATCATCATCATCATCATCATCATCATCATCATCATCATCGTCGTATTATTATTATGTAACTCTGTTGTATTACATATACTTTTATTGGTTAGTTCACTACAGTAACATCCACTAACAAAGATACTAATCTAAAATCTTAGCATGATTTGTGAATGCCAAATCAAAAACAAGTCACAGTATGGCATAATATGATGTATTTGATTCAAAATGCTGCTATTAGCCCTTCTCTCATTTTGCTATGTTTTATTTCATTTTCTTTTGTCTTCTTTATTGTGGGAGTTTGTGTTTAGTGTATTTCAGTTATTTTATTGCTTAAATTTGATTTAAAAATCAAATGAAATAGTTTAATCTATGTATTTAATAAACAAAAACAACCATCTGTGTGTGGGTGGGTGGGGGAGTGGTAATAATGGCATTTAAGTAAGAAAGTGAATTTCCCCACTACGTTATGCTGTGTACTTGAATTTAATTATTTTTGCTGCCTTCTGATTGGATCGATTGATCTCTGGTGTAAAACTTCAGTATTTTGTTTTTTCAAAAGACAAAATGGCTTTAGGTTTGAGCATAATTAACATTTTTTGAAATTGCTGCACTGATATGGCCTGGGATACTCTGCACTTAATGTGGGCTCACCTGGATCTGGAAGGGGTGAGAGTCATTAGCAGTTCTGCTTCCAGCAACAAACTATCTTAGACAAACCCCATGTGCAGTTTTCCACTATGCAGTTAAACCTGGGAAAACAGTTGTAAGAGTTTGCACAGGCATACTTATCTTGTTTTCTCTTCAAAACAGAGATTCCTGTTTTGCCTGCAAAATAAAAATTAAAAATATTTTTGGTCCTGTTCATCTTATATATAACTTTTAGAGTGAATCGGAATGTACACAAAATTGCCTCTAATGTCTGGGAATGACAGGGACCAGTAAATGTTGACACCAAAAGCAAAAATAAATAGGTGAAAGCTCACTTGTTTTACCATACCATTTTTTTACCTTGACTCAGTTTACAGAAGTATTGCAATCTCTTAATGCCACACCCAGCATATTAACCCATTCATGATTACAGATAGCCAGAAGGACTACAAAGAAATAAGACAAACTTGAATGCTTTAAAATAAAGAAGCAACCCGCAGATCAAGTCACTTGCTAATAAAGAATAATTCTAAACTTTCTAATTTTCAAGGAGATTAAGGATGAAAGGATATTGGTAGGCAGCACTTCCTACTTCCTTGCATCATACAGTTAATCAACTGGTAACTTTGGTTGTTCCGTTTTTAGTTAATACTGAAATCTCAAACTCACCATTAATCCTCATACAGTGAATGCACTGCTTGACTGAATACCCTCTGTTTTATGTTTTTATATGTGATCTGGTAGCTGTCAACTAAACAAGTAGAAGATAACATTGTCTGGGTTCAACATTTTTAGTTCAATATTTTAACACTGAACCTTATTATATCCTAACACTCTACATCCTTGAGTAAACACTGTGCCATTTTCAAGATGTTTGTAATTTGCATCCTGGCTGATTCCCCTATCCCACCCAATGGCTTGCATTTTAAGCAAGGATTTGTTCAAAGAAATGGGTAGTAAATATTGCAGTTAGAGCAGCCAATCAGTACTCACTTTTGCTTCTAATTTACAGTTTGCTAATTTCTCTCACCACCTGCGGAGAGCTTCCAGTGTTCCTTGATTTAACTTTTTTTTTCTGTCCAAAACACTGTAGTAGAAGCAAGCATTTCCAGCATTTCTCCTTCACGTGTGCATAATCCGTGTACTTATTATTTCAGATTTCTGCACATTTGCCTAGTGAGCTGCAAAATATTCCCCATGAGGGGCTCAGTCGCACAGGAAGATTTATTTCTGAAACTATTAAGAAATGCAGAGCAGAATAAAATGCCTTCTGTCCACCATGTGGGTTAGCAGCAAGTCTTTTGAATTCTTCTTTCCAGAAAATCACATACCAGATGACTTAATGATTGGGGGTTCAGGATGACAGAGGGTCTTTACTCACTGCTGAGTTGAAATGCAATCCATCCATCCTTGAGACAGCAAACAACTATACCTGCAGTAAAATTTAGTTTTGTGAGGTTGCAAGGACCCATACTTTTCAGGGATCTTAACATTGCTTAGCATTAGTTTGTTATTGGCATTTTGCAAACATTGGGGGCCTTACACTATGAGAAGTGCACTTAAATTATTGCGGGATAATAGGGCCCCATAAAAGACTCATTTGGAAGTACCCAGATTGCTTCTGAAGATGGAGAAATCAAGGCCTGAAGTGGAACATTCTTATTCTAACAATCCTGTGTGGAAGGTTGGGTAACTATGGTTACTCCTGAATTCTAGTCCTGAGGAATTCACTACTCAATAAAACAATCTTCAGGGCATCACAAGGTATGAAGTCTTCCTTTTACAAACCCTCCTGGGAATCATAAGATATAGTTGGTTCATTTATTTGATTTGCTTAGCTCTGGCTTAGCATGTTGTATGAATCCAGCCAACTGAGGCTTACAGTATTCATTAAACCAAATTAAGAAAAATGGCTTCATATGATATACAAACCTGAATTAGCATCTTCCTTTAGTCAGTCAAAAGATAACTCTAAGAGTTGTGCAGTGCTTTGGATTCAAAGAGAAAAGGTACTTGGGAGCATACTGGAAAATTCATTAAAGCAACTGCGTGTTTATTGTTATCCAAGCTGCAGAGCGATCCCAGGAAAAATAAGTATTTGGTTTACAGACTTTAAGATGGATTACATTCACACCCCTCTGTACTCCGCGGCATCCTTTCTCCTTCAAATCCAAAGTGCTGCCTGGCCCTGTAACCACTATATTTCTTACGCTGTCATTTCAAAAGAGTTCCCCTGCTGCCAGGGAATTCTAAAAGTTGTCATCCTTACATAACTTGAGGAAGGGTGATTTATTGGGCATAAAGTAGGATACAATTTAGGATTTTTTGTGTGTGCAATTGAGAGATCTGCCCCTGAAATACTGGGACATTAAATTAAGGATAGGTTGATGATTTAGAAAGAAGGGTCCATTTACATTTAACAAATATTTCAAAAGAGAGAATGCCTCCAGAATCCCCTTTTTTTAGGCTGCAGTCTGAGCTGGGCAATTTGCCTACATACTGAAAGTGCCATGTGCATATTTTAATTTAATATAGTTTATACTTTATATAATTTTAAAACGTTTGCATTAAAGCAGCCTATAAATGAAAAACAACAACAACAAAAGTATCAAATACTTCTGGCTGAACACTTCTTGAAAGAAAAACCAGTTTAACAACGCAGCTAATTATCTAGGTGGTTCTAAGTTCTCTCTCATTGGGGATCTTCAAGTAAAAATCAGACACCTATCTGCCCACAATGATCTAATTTGGGATTGCCTAGACTGAATTATACATTGGACATGGATCTTCCAACTCTGTCATTAAAAATCTCTTAGTTCTCTCTGATGCATAAAAGTTACAGGAAAGATAGCAGATACAGAAACTTGATGAAAGTACCAGTTGTAGGGCCTCATTTGATGCGCTCAATAAATGAAGAACTTTCCTGTTCTTTTCAATTAACTACATAGAGCTGCTCTTATGGTTCCTAGAGAAGCAAGTTGGAGTTATACATGATTATATCCTATCCAAAATTAACCAAGAAAGGACTGTTCCAGCTCAAACACATCTACCAATAATAATTCCAGTTGCTCCATTGCAGTCTAAGAAGATTGTCTGTAAGGCATGTGGTCAGCTCTGACTCTAGCCCTCCTGAATTTCCCAAAATACTAGCAAAACAGGTATCACAATATTCTTGCATAACAAAACTCCACCAAGTTTTTGGATAGCTTTCAAGTCTTTGAATCTCTGTAATAGTTTAACTGAACCCCACTCTGGCACTTAAATAAATAAACAAAATCAAAATTCACATTTACATGTGTGCACTGCCAATATCGTTAATGTAAATTGGTTATTAGCAATTTATGTTGGAAAGCAGTAAAACACAAAGTAAAGGTAGTTTTATTAACTGCAATTTTGCCCTCTGGAATCCATGCTATGAGGCATACTTTGCAATCAGCAATTTCACTGATTGCAGAAGACAGTATGATATTTACCACATTAACATATTTGTAAACAAATTACTGTTTCCCTTTTGCATTTTATAATACATTGGCATTCTGAAGTTAATAGGATAGCTACGTGCAATGTTTTTTGTAATTCAGCTGGAATAGCACATTGTAATCTTTCTCTAATCCCTTTCAGGTCTACAGAGGATGGGGTAATTAAGGAAAAATAACTTTTACAGGGTATTATAGTGCAGGAATCATAAGAATGGAATCTGTTTCAATCACCCCTTTCCAAAAGTGAGTTGGGTTGTTAGGAAAGCAGGGTTGACAAAGTTCTTTTGAAATGACAGGCCAAATCTTTTGTGGTTTTGAGATGTTTCCGAAGGAGAAGGATATCACAGAGATACTTTAACAGACTGCATTCAGGATTCTCAGGGTAGCGTGGGCTCTCTGACCACAAATACCAAAGCCAGGGTGCTCAGAGGCTGATTCTCCATAAAGAGAAAGTTGATTACATCCCTGTTTCCAATTGCAATTTATGTATTATCAAAAAAGTTTCCAAAATTTTGTATGCAAATTTGGGAATGGCTGTTTTCATTTAAATAGAAATGAAGGGAAAACTGTGAGCTCATCCTCACATTCCCCTAACCACAGCATGAATACGCTACTGTTAATGCTTTTATATGACACATCCTTAGGACATTGGCTTCACCTCACTCCAGCTCACAGATGAAGCAGCTGAAAGTCCTTTTCAGGTGTTCCAGTTTTAAAGTGGCATTTTCCCTTTCCTCCGAACACATTTTTTGTTGTAAATATGATCTAGCATATGTGTTTGATGATGCGGTCAGGGACAGGGGTCTGGCCAGCTCCTGTTGGCCACTTCAGATGCGGTGGGCACACCCCCTCGTTCACCACTGCATTCTGTGTCCACTTTGGCTTGGGCTGCAGGAGAGACCAGTCACCTGCCTTCCCCAGGTGCATCTTTCCATGTAATGCCTGGCAGAAGCTTTCCAAAACACTTTTCATATCCTATGCAGGCTCCTTATAAACATGGGTTTAGTGTTCTTTGGAAAGAACACTAGATCTGCATTTAAACACTGTGCTGCACAAAGGGTTGATTTAATTGCAGTTTTTCTCTTGCTTCTGTATAACCAGAGTTTTTTGCTAACTTCCTCCTTGCCAGCCAGTCCCAAGATCTGGATGTGACACTTCAGGAGGCAAAACAAGTGATGGAGACCCGTGATGCAACCCTGCTGGACCAGGTTTATTATTGTGTTGTTATTATAATTGATAATAGTAGTAGTAGTAGTATTATACTGCTGGGAAGGCCACAAGTCCCATGGAGCTTGTGCAGGCTTAATTTTAAGTTGAAATACCAAAGACTGTGGCTTTTGTTCCATAGGGACAATGGTCCTAATAATTTTGCTTTGTGGATTGTATAATTAGAATAGGCTATTAGCTTGCAGTAATTTGCTAGATTTGTATAGTTAAGAACCACTTGAATATATCCATGTGCATCTGAATCTTGATTATATATGTGTTACCTTTCCTGCAATTCTTTCCTTTGATTAAATAAACCTTTGTTAATGGACCAGAACTCCTCTATTGTTGGTGATACATACCATAAAAGCGAAAGCCTATCGACCTGTGGGGCTTTGTGCAAAGGGGCAAAGACAATTTGGCTCTAAGTCCAGTTTATTTACTAGCAAGTGGGGAAAAAGACCACCTACATTTGCACTTTAACCCAACCTCCCTAGAGGCTACTAGATACAATGTTCCACCAGGACAGGAAGCCTCTGATTACTGCTGGTGACTTAATTGCCCATTACTTCATCCAGAGGTGAAGTAATCCCAGTGATGGAGGTTTCTTATCAGCCCTTTGAGGTAGGCCAGGTCAGGAAACAGGCACCACAAGGATTTAAGAATACTACTTTATTGTTGTACAGTATAATCACTGAATCTTGAAAGCCGACCAGAGTTTCCCAGAATGGAAAAGCATCTTCTTTCTCTGTACTTATTGTATCTAAGAATTCTCACCTACCTGCCCATGATGTTTGCAGGCTGCTCAGATGATTGTGCATTTTCATTCATATTCACTTGGGTCTGGACTTCAGTTGGGCAGTCATGTTACCTGATTGGGGCTGTGTCTTCTACTTTAATCTGGGATTCTTTGGACTTTGTGGAACCTGGTGAACTTCTGCCCAGTCCCCAATCTTCCCTTTTTGAGAAAGATTTTACAGCATATGGTGGGTCATCAGCTACAGAGAATCAGAGATGAAGAGCATTATCTGGATCCCTTCCAGTCAGGATTCAGGCCTAGATATGGGATGGAAATAACATTGGTTGTTCTGGTAGATGACCTCAGCTGAAATCTGGATGTGGGGAGTGAGCCCCTCTTGGTCCTTTTAGACATTTCATATCATGGTGTCTTCCTCCTTCATGTCAGTTTCAGGAATGCATCTGCAATGTTAATCTAGGGCTGGGTGTGGGAGGCTTCAAAGCTGGTGTTGCATTGGCCCCCTGCTCCTTAAACAAGTCCTGCTCCCTAATTCTGCTTCCTTGCTTTTGTTGGAAATGTAATTTCAGTGGTACTGACTCTTGAACACCTCGTCACCTATTGACCATAAATGGGAAGACATATAGAACAAAAGATTTATTCCTTGCCACTTCTTTGTCTGTCACTGCTTGCTCTTGGTCTAAGAGATTGCTAATCTCAGATCACTTCCTTCTGCCTTTGTTCCCAGATACAAATACACAGAGCACTTTCCAGGTGTCTGCAGCTGTAAGGAATCCTAGAGATAATCTTGAAGAAAATATTCAGAAACTGTTACAAAAAGAAAAGGTGCAGAAGCATTCCTTGAGCCCTGGGGAAAGAGAAAGGATTAGGAAGAGATTTAGACTGGCTCCTCCTTGACTCCCTGGGGTATAAGAGGGAGGGAAGGGAGAATGCAGACAGACTTGCAGGATTCTGTTACTATAGCCTAACCCAATAAAGTATAGTTCTAGTTTTCTTGTGGAGTCTGTTTCCTGATCTGGAAAATCTTGAAGGGCTGACAGCAAGGGTGGTTAATGGTATCAAAATGCTGGATGCAACCAGGCAACCAAAGTCCTGCCCTTTGTCATACATATATCAAGAAACTGAAACCACGATTCATCTATATTAATCAATTCTGGAAACCACTGAATAGCTGGAGCCATATGCTTGTGTTTCCAATACTGAACTATACATCTTTTGATCGTAAGTCCATTTTCTTTGTCCAGAAGTCAACTCCCACGTGATAGAAAATATTAAATCTCCAAGATGAGTTAATACATGTAGTTGTTTCTTACCAAAATAGAGCAATATATAGGTTTAGTCTGGCGAGATTTTGTCTATTAGGTGCAAGCTAATAAAGGAATTGTACTGGATTCGATTGCCTCGTTGTTGTTTTTGGGCTGGACCTGACACATGTAAATGAAAAAAAAAGAAAAAAGAAAAAGTAAAATATATATACTTAAGGATTGTGAAGAAGAAAAAAAAAGCAAAACAAACAAAGACTAAAAAAAAAATATAAAGAGGGCATTCTGGTAGCCCCCTCTCTTTCTTTCTCCCCCCTCACCTCTTGTATATATATTTTTTCAGCTCCCCCCTTTTATAATTTTGTGTATTCTTTTTCTTTGGGTTTTTTTTTTTTGTATTTAGTTAATAAAAAGAAAAAAAAGACCCACCCTTGTCTGTGTGATATTTATGGCATATGTGTTAGCCTTATGAGGTAGACGAGACAGGAAATACTGCCAGATGAGCTAATTCTATTTTATTGTAAGGTTACGTTAACAGGATCTTGCAAGTCTGAAGGTACTTCTCTCCCCCGTCCCCTTTACAGCCCCAAAACTAGGGAGGGTCCCTTCTGAGCCTCTTGCTCTGCCCTCATTCCTGCTGCAGACTAAGCTACCTTTTCTCTGACTGTTCCCTTGGTTGCATCTCATTGCTCGGTCTTCCAAGGTCATTCCCACATACCATTACAATATACGAAAAGGGGATAGGCTTCAGTCACCTGCCATTTTGACATCATTGCATCCCTGTAGGCCCCCTTGGGGCATGTGCCCTCTGCCAGTAGAATGTAACTAGGCTTTGCCTATCCCTGTAATGTACTTCAAATAAATCTTTATGTTATAGTTTTACAGCCTGCTTCACTAATTATTGTTCAGGTCAGATTCCCACTCTTAGGAACATTCACATGCTTAGACAGAATGCTTCCACTTCAAATCTTGGACTGGTCAGACCTTAAATAGAATCATTATGAGGCAGTATTATTCAAATCAGGACACATGGACACACTATGAGGCCAGCAACAACTGTGCTTGCATAAAACTGTATGTTATGTTCCTATTATAAATTTCAGCCAACATGGAGTTGGCTTGGGAGACATCTCTCCCCCCCCCCCAATTTAAAAGAAATGGAATGGATAGGTAGCATCTGCTAGATGGGGGTTTGGCCTTTCAATTCCTATAAAACGATCATCTAACACATAGAAAGGATGATAGAGATCTCATGTCGATATGCATCCCTTAGACAGTTTTAGTGTTTAATACTAAGTTGCAGACTGCAGAAATTTACAAGGATTTTAATACTTTTTGTATTAAATCCATGTGTAGCTTTAGGGAAAGAGTACACTATATATGGAAATAAACATAAGCAAAAGTTAAAATAACATTTGCCTTAACAGTTTTTATCCGTGTACTCTTTAGGCATCTGCCCCTCCAGTATGGATAGCTGTAATAGTGGACATAAACTTTTTTATGGGATAAAGGGGATAGAAAATTATCTCTCTTGGTTCTCCACTAATCACCAAGGATTATTTGTGTGATAAACAGTCTTGATGATAAGACCTAGGATAGGGTTTACAACAGGTGGCCTCAGGTCATATGTATATGACCTGAGTCTTGGTTATCCCCTAGATCACCTCCAAAAGTTGCCACTGAATTATATCTGTTTAAGCTACAGAAGGGGATATTATTAATATATGAAGAATAATCCTGTTAACTGTATTAAATTGATATAATTTGAATGCAATTCACCTTTCATTTAAATAAAATCTAACTAATTTTTAACTACACTTTTGTGTGTGTGTGTGCGCGTGTGTGTGTGTGCGCATACATGTGGAGGGTAGGTGGGGGAGGGCACAAGCCAATCCAAAGGGCAAATGCAGTTCTCAGCCTGAAAAAAGGTACCTGGCCTTTGGCTTAATTTGAAAACCAAGTGCAATGCATCCATTTATATTTCTAACAAGATTTACACTTTCCCTTACAGTACAGAAAGAGTAGGAGCTGAATGAGAAATGAAATGTGAGTGGTGGCAGGGGTATTCGTATGCCCGTTAAAAAGGGGTAGGACTTCAATCGCAAAATCACAGATGCCATCTTGCCTTTTTGTCTCCCGCTGGAAGTTCTTGAGTGTAAAGGAGTACAGAGTTAACCTTGAGGAAGAATGCAAGGACAGTTACATAAATATCAGCTTAGCCTTAAGAGAGGAGGGGGGAGAAAGAAACTCAGGATTGCCCAGACTTGATTCTATTTGTTATAAGAGGAGGAAAGAGAGAAATTCCCATCAGGCTTTCAAGTCTGTTATTATACTCTGCAAAAATAGAGTTCCAGTGGTCCTTGTGGGGTCTGCTTTCTGATCCTGCCTACCCTGAAGGGCCAACATTGAGTGGCAGAGAGAAAAAGTAGTGTTACATCTCCCCATTGGCTCTGGACCTGCACAGGGCTGGCTCCTGGCAGGTTGGCTTTGGGGGAAGTTGGTCCTTGACAGCAAAGAGATGTCCACTCCTGGTTCTTCTCATCCTAAAGTTAGTGCTGTGTTGTATTTTCTTTTTCAAAGGACTTCTTTTGAATTTGCTGTTTGGCTGTGCGTTTATTTATATGTCACTTTTCAGAACATTGTATGTTCATCACTGTATATTCTGCCCAGCTAGAGCACTGCAGCTTCTCTGCAGCAGAGTAATAGAGGGTCCTTCATCATTTCTGCTCATGGCACGGAAAAAGCTTCATTGTCAACTCACTAATTTGATTTTCTTTAAGATATAAGGCAATTTTGTGAATTATATCCTCTTTCTCCAAAGGAGCATGAAGGGAAATTAAAGTCATATGTTTCTTTTATAAATTAAAAATGTTTTGGAAACGCACAGACTTTACTATCCCCAACAGAAATAGTGAATTAGGGGGCTATTTATTCTGTTTCTAATTTTTACGTAAGAGACCTGATGAAATAGAAAAATTGCTCCATTTAATGGAAGTCACATAGTTGCTTGGAATTTCAATCTTCAGTTTTGATGTTCAAGGTTAGTATTTATATTATTCATAAATGACAGTGTTCTCTAACCCATTTATGTCTGGTTTTATACTAATCATATTTGAAGCAAAATAGCCTGTTTGTAATGAAGGTGCATTTCAATGCAAAATCGTAATTGTACGAATATTTGAAACACATTTCTGTTTCATTCAAGAAACATGCTGCAGACTAGCACTTGGTAGAGCAGCCATGAAGGCCTTGGAAAAGATATTCAAATGCTGTGATGTGTCTATACCTACAAAGATCAGAATCATGCAAACCTTGGTATTCCCTGGGACACTCTATGGAAGTGCAAGTTGGATTTTAAAGAAGCCAGATAGGAGAATTATAGATGCCTTTGAACTTTGTTGTTGAAGAAGACTTCTGAGAATACCATGGACAGCCAAGAAAACAAACTGATGAATCATTGAACAAATCAACCCAGAGTTCTCACTAGAGGCACAAATGACTAGGCTCAATTATCCTACTTCAGACACATTATGTGAAGACCCAGCTCTTTGGAAAAGGTTCTAATGCTGGGAAAGGTGGAGGGAAAGAGAAGAAAAGGATGACCAGCAGCAAGGTGGATGGACTCAGTTATGGTGGCGATGAGTGCACTATTGGGAGACTTGAAAGAACAGGTTAGGGACAGATCATCATAGAGAAAATCTATCTATGTGGTCGCTAGGAGTCAAAATGGCTTGTTGGCACATAATCAATCCATTTCATACCTCTGTAGAATGATGATGATGATGATGATTTCTGTAGACAGTTTTATACATAACTATACAGAAATTAGTGGCATTTCTTTTCATGGGATTTGCACCAATCTGGATTTGGTGCTGCCCTATCTTCTCATGCAATGAAATTCTTCAGTAGTTCTTCAGCAGCGTAATCAATTAAGTTTGGCCTCAGCTCTAGCACCAGAGAAATGCTCCAAAGATCATTCTGCAGTGCTGAGGGAGGGAGCTTCCCAGGAGGAAGAGCTCTTTGTCTTTGCCTCCTGAAATCAAGATGCCAAGGCTCCTGGTCACCATTTCACCATCTTTTCATTCATACTGTACTAAGTGAAGAGATTTTTTTTTCTCACCTTGAAAACAAAGGCAGCAAGACTACTGTGAGGATGGTTGAGGAGGTGAGGGTAGATGCTAGTTTGCATACTCCCCAATTGGTCAGAGGGAGCAAAAGCTGGTGAAATCATGGTCAGTGATGAAGACATTTGCAGGATGATGTGAAAAAGTTTCTAAGATTTTGAGGGGTGAAACTGATGACAGTGTTGGAAGTGTCCTCATTCCCAGATAGGTGCATGTATAATTTGTCTGATAATCTTTTAAATCCCTTCTTTTCCAGATAGCTCTGAGTATGAGAGCTGTTCTAGACCAAAGAGCTTGGTAAATTAAACATATATTTCAAAGTAATGAATTTAGAAATAAAGGATATGTCTGTATGCAACCTAAACAATATTTCAAGTGTAATTCTTCAGGTTATTTTCATAAACAGCTAAAACTGTCACCTATTATTTTCATGTACTTTTCCCCATAAACTGTTAAGTCATGTTGACCCAAAACCAACCGCCCAACCATCTTTTACTGATTATTTAGAAATATTTAGACTATTTTTTCCAGTAGTTTAAAGCAGCAAATGCACACACTGACACATAAACTCTACAACCAGTAGTGTTGGGAGGGGAATGAGTTATGAATTTAGGTTTGGAAAGGGCTTTAACAAAAAGCTTCTTTGAAAACCCTCAAGCAAATAGAAGGGCTAGTGAAGCCTCCATCAGGCATAAAACTTACATGGTCTAGAATTCAAGAAGGGGTCCCTCCTGGCCATCCAAGGAAATGTGCTGCACAGTGACGTCTACAGGGATCAGACTGATGTTGGCAGCATTGTGGCTCAAGCCCTACCCCTTTTCTATGTGCATCATGGTGTCACATGCATGCCTGATAGGAGCGGAGCATATGATGCAATGTCCCAATGCCGCTTTCATCATTTCATCATTCATCAAAGCACTGAATTCCTGTAATGCTGCTGAGCCTGCAGAACTTCTCTTGCTATCCTCCAGGCAGTCTTCCTACCTGTTTGCATTAAAAAATTAATGCAATTAATTACAATATTTAAAAAATAGGAACATGGCCTGCTACAAAACATTACTCTCCAGTGTCATCTTTATTTCTAAAAATGCCTTTGAGGCCCAAGTGAGCCCCATACACTTCCTTAGAAAACAAAAATAGTGGAGGGCTTCTGAAGTACAGGAAGCTGTGAGAATAACCTTGAAGAACAGGAGGAAGAGCTGCAGACAAGGCAATGCTCAGATAAGAGAAATCTGAGTCCAGAGCAGGGGTGGAATTTGAGAAAGTGTCTCAGATTTGAGTCTCCCTAGTTCTATTTCGGATAAAGGTGGGAGGGGGGGGGAGAGCACATTCGGACTTGCAGGATTCTGTTACGGTAACCCTATAATAAAAATAATGTTAGCATTCATAATTTTGGTGTTCAGGTCTGGTCTGCTTTGAAGGGTTGACAGCTTCAGCCCAGTGGTTTGGTTGGGAGTGTGCTCACATGCCCAGAAAAATGACAATCAGGGAAGTTGTGGAGGGCAGAATGGAGAGAATGTTTGGCAGCATTCTGGTAAATTGGAGCTGGCTAAGTGCTTCTGTCCTTCATGGCAGACATTTGGTGAATGGAAAGGCTTCCCCTAACAGTACTTTTGTGAGAACTTCTCACAACATGTTCTAAATATTCCAAATGTTCCTGCCAATCCAAAAAGTTTGGGAACCCAGGAATTAAAAGATGTGTTGGAGTATGTCCTCACAAAAATCCATTCTGGCTTACCAAAAAGAGTGTTTTTTTTTTAAAAAAAATCAAAAATATAATTTGATGTGACCATGGGGATGTTGGGAGTAAAACAACAACAACAAAACCACTTGTAATCTGCTGCAAAACTTCCAGAAAACTAAAGCAGATCAGTATTTAATGAAGGGCCTTCCTTTAGACTAAAGAACATTGTTATAGCAGCCCATGTACCAATGTGGTACATTGACCTAAACAATGGCTGGATTCATATATTACATTAAATTGGATCAGTGAAAAGTCTATTTTTCTGTGGCTTAGCATGTTGCATGAAGCCAACCTATTTCATTAGTTTATATTTCACTGTATTATATGAACCCAGAAACTGGGTTCATTAAGCAACTATGTTAAGCACATTTTGGTTATCCAACCATTGAGAAGCAGAAGGAAAGAACTCCATATGGACTGCCTTAGACCAGAACCTTAACTATACAGAATTTGCTGATAGCCGCTCCAATTTGTAGAGGACAGTTCTATAGCAGTCGAGGAAGATGATAGGTCTCACAGCAATAGCCCAAGGAAAGAAATATAAATGATCAGGCATGAATATCAAAGGTTATAATATGTTAAAGTGGTACCACCAAGCATGGGGTCTAGGACTACCAGATTTGGACTGCAAAAGTCCAGATGCTCACTAGGTGGCAAGAAAGAGGAACAGAAAACTCTTTGCTGTCATCTGGTGGTCACTCTCACTTAACCTAGCCCAGTTGCAATATGTCAAAATCACACCAAAGCAATTTTTCTGTTTGTAATAAAGAAAGTTTGCAGACCCTGTGAGAGGTCTGTGGGAACACTTGCTTCCCTCTGCTTCCTGGCTTCTAGGCTGCAGCATTCTGCTTGCATTTCTTTAAAGGAAAAGGGTCACTTGATGGCTTTACAGGTGCCCCTCACTACAGCTACTCGTAGATATTTTGCATATGACTGGACAAGTGCCCATCACCCTGTTGATTCCTTTTTCAAATGTACATAAGATTATCTGAGCTGTTTGAACTGTTTGCAAATGTACATAACAGCCTTGGGTAACGTTCTTCCAACTTTTTGTCAGGGGACTTACTTTGACCAAATAGTTTACCATGCTCCTCAAATGACAGTTATAAATCTTACTGGATGCACAGTTAATCTACATTCGTTGACTCTTAGGCAATTCATAAGAGAAAAACACACTTTCTTGTGGGGATAAGTGATTCAGCTTGGTCCTCGTGCTCTCATTCCAGTCAAGTTCACACTGGATGAGACACCAGTGCCTCTTTCCAAGTGCCTCTTTGTTTTCTTAGAAACTCTGTTACCTGGGCAATGTTCTGGAATGAGCTATTGTTCACTCTGCTGCTCAGAATTCTGAGACCTTTCTGAATGCAGGGAAGTGTGTGGTTGCAATGAACTCATTTCCCCCTCCCCCTTTCCCAAAGGGCCAGCTCTCTTGTTCTTTCCTTTGTCCAGAGGACAAACCCTTAATCCCTTCACCCTTTTGTACAACAGCCTCTTCAAGTCCTTAGGGACCTGATCGCTGCCTGCTCTACAGGGCTGGTGAGGCCAGATCCCAATTACACACCCCAATCCAAAAGTCTGCTGCCTCTTGGCATCATACAGAAGCTCATTGCAAATGATTTCCCCACGTGCTGTGTAACTACTGCAAAGGATCTGACCCAACAGCACCAGGGCATTGTTCTTTGGTATTAGACCAGTGTTTCTCAACCTTGGCAACTTTAAGATATGTGGACTTCAACTCCCAGAATTCTGGGAGTTGAAGTCCACATATCTTAAAATTGCCAAGGTTGAGAAACACTGTTAAACCAACCTGCAACTCTCTTTCCTGTGCCACAGAAGCAGAAGCTGGTTGCCCAGCCCTGCGAAGATTCAGGTGCTGAGACTCGCTGGATATTCCTTCTTCCTGCAATACCAGCAGCTTCTTGCAACCTATTTTGTGTTGGATACATCATTCCAAACCAGGAGATCATGAATTCTAGGCACGAAAGCTGAGGGGTGACTATGGGCCAGTCATTCTCTCTCTCAGGCCAATCCACCTCATTAGCCACATTGTTGGGGCTAAAAAGCAGGCGGGAGTATTAAGTATATATGTCATCTGGAGTTGACAAATAAGGTGTTTGAGTTGAAAAATAAGGGTGGGATAAGTATCTAATCAATCAATCAATCCCCATCTACCAAATTGTTCCCTTTATGGTGCAGAATAGAGGACTAATTACCTGATGTCCTACTTTCACTTCTATTCTGCTGCTGTTAAATACATAAAAGAGGTAAAGCTAAACAACCAAAAGGACTGTTCACACTAACTATTGATTAGTTAGTGATTGAGAAGTATTGATTCCAGCAGGTTTGGAACGTTGTGAGCCATTTGGTAGCTGTTGATAGATATATAGACAATGTACATTCTTAGCTGTTGTTCATGTTCTTCTTCCCCTGCTTTCGCTTACCCTTTATCCTGTTCAACCAGTTAACTGTTTTTTGATGTTTGCTGATGTTTAGTAAATAAAGTGATATTTTTTGCTAGCTGAACTGAGTGGTGTGTTGGCTTGCTCTGCTGTGGATATAGGGATAGACTGGGAATGTGTGAGGGCAAACTAAACTAGAAATTGCCCACATTTTGAAGATTTGGTGACACATCTGAAGGCTGTGAATCAGATTTTGAAACCTTTTGGCTTAGGCAAAGAGGTTGGGTCTGCTTCCACTTTCTTTTTGGTAGAGGATCAGCCATCATGCAAAGCAAAGGCTGCTTGGAATTTTTTGGGGCAACTGCCTTACTGATTGGGAGAAGGGTTGCTAGCCATTTCTTTGCTTCTTATCTGTGTTGAGTGAGGTTGTTGTTGTTGTTGCTCTAGAATTGTTTCAGTCTGCTATCTCTAAGCAAACGGCATCCTTTTTTTTTTTGGTGTGGGTCTGAAGGCATGATTTAGAATGTATTTCCTTCTGTGCTCTGCTCCAGGCATCATAGCAACATGCAACCATAGTTATAGCTATTGGGAAAAGCATTGGGTTGCAAAATTACTGGTGTATTAATGCTTCACCATCCCAGTTAGTAAGAAGTTTTTAAATGCAACAGAGGAATGGTGGCTTGGTGGTTTCAGAGCTATCTCTTTTTAGCAACTGCTCATATTTGCAGATGGCCAAATAAGTACAGTACATTTTGGAAATGCAGAGATAGGGAGTACTAGCAGTTAATGTTGTCTTCCTTTTGCCTAGGGTGTTGTGGGGAATGAGGGGATTTTTGTTGCTCAGAATGTGCAATAGGTTGGGTCAAGGCACCCACTGAATTATATTTTTTGTACTTTCCTATTAGTCTGTGGGAAGGAGAGCGCTGTTTGTCTTGTGTCCCCTGACTGTTTTCTGTGTTCTTATGTTAGCAGGAGCAAAGACACACACAGGTCAGCTTCCAACTGTTTATTTATTTATTTACAAGTAGTCCCTGGGTTAAGAACGTTTGGTTTATGGACGACCCATAGTTAAGAACAGAGCCTATTGTAGCAAAATTCGAGTTAAATATGGAATGGTTCAAGTTCATCACACAATACTACAATAATACTGTTCTGGCTTACATACAAATTCGACTTAGGGACAGACCTTGGGAATAGAACTTGTTCCTAAACTGTGGATTACATGTCTTTAAATTTCTAGAGTTGCCCACTTACCAATGTTTCTGGACAGCATACAAGGATTAAAAACACAGAAAAATAATACTTTAAAACCACAAAGAAAAAAAACAGTTGTGTTGAGGAGACAAAATCAACCCATTACATAACAACATCACATCACACAGCAACATAATTCTTCCCCCATAATGGATACACGTGCCATCCTAGTGCAGATCCTGGGGAAAAAGCTAGATCCTCAAGGCTTTTTTGAAAGACAGTAGGGTCAAAGTTGTCCAGACCTCAGGGGCAATGGTGTTCCAGAGGGCAAGCATTGCAGCAGAGAAGACATATGTCCTGAGTTCCATAAGATGGCACTGCTTAATAGTCAGGACCTGAATCATGCCATCCCATATAGCATGGTTTTTAAAAAATGGACAGAAAAAAATGGAGAAAGACAGTCCTTGAAACATCCAGGCTATATGCCATGTAGGGGGTTGTACTTTGAATTGTACCTGGAAACTCACATTACTCCAGTGCTGATTGCCAAAGTAGATAATTCATTGTCTAAAAATTGTAGGAAATGCAATGATTAGGTCAGATCATTATTTCATATTTGGTGGCAATGTTATAAAGCTCAGCAATTTTGGAAGATGATTCATTATAGAATGAAACAAATCTTAAATGTGGAATTCTTTTTCCTGGCAGCTTTTTTTCTGTTACTAAACCTTACATTCCTACAAAGTATACAGGATTGACGCTGTATATATGATAACAGCTGCCACTATACTTTATGCTTCTTATTGGAAATCACATATAATTCCTTCTTTAGGAGATTAGCAAACTGAACTTGGGAATACACATGAATGTAAAACATAACTTTGTATTTGTAAAATAAGTCAGATACAGAATTTAATTAAACTTGGAACCGTCCATGAATTATAATTCTACATATGAACTCATACTGCATCCAAAGTTTGGGTTTCTCTTAACATAAGGATTTAATGTATTAGTTTTTGCCTGGGTTGTTAAACAAGAGGAGAACTTTTTTTATCAGATAGAAGCTCTTGTTAATTGTTTATTACTCTTATACTGACTGCCCTTGTTAATTATTGAAAATTGACTTGATTGTAAAAATGATTTTGATCACTTTTGTATGCAGCACTAATCTAATGTTACTTCAGATTCTTTTTATATTTTTATAAAATTTTATATAGTTTGTCAATCTCTTTTTTCTCTTTCCTCTTTCTTTTTTGCTTTTTTATGTTTCTGAG
The DNA here is from genome assembly GCF_059951505.1 of Python bivittatus. NCBI lineage: Eukaryota > Metazoa > Chordata > Lepidosauria > Squamata > Pythonidae > Python > Python bivittatus. Next base: position 2,637,721 of record NW_028277112.1, on the reverse strand, counting down.
TTGTGCTTTAAAAGGGAAGGGGAGGGGAGGGGAGGGGGGAAGGAAGGAAGGAAGAAAGGAAGGAAGCTGAGTGGTAGCTCACATAGCAGAGGGCATTTAATGAGAGACTAGGGAGTGGGATGCTGGGGAAATGCTGATTACAATAGTGGTTGAAGAACGCAGAACTTACTTTGGTAAGTTGAACTAGTATAATGAAGGTGCCGGGAGCAGTGGCATCATACTCTTATTTATGCAGTAGCAGAAGTGTAATTCACAAACCACAGAAAATCGAGATTGTCCTGGTCATACAACACATGCTGTTGTAGCCTTTGCTGGGGACAGCAGTGTCCTAGTGGCTGGGGAAGTGCAGGACAGTGGTGTTAGCAGCAAGAGCTGTGTGTGTCATGCAACCTACCTTATGCCTGTTTCCAGTTATGATTAAGGATGCTCTCCTGTCACCAGCACTGAAATAATTCAGCTGTGAGTTCAATCAGCTCCTTTAAGTGAAGTGTGAGGGATCAATTTGTCTTCCATGTCAGGCAGTTGATCTTCTCATTTATTATTTTATTTTCCATAATGTGGGATGCTTCATTTAGATTTTCTCCCTCAGGTAACAAATACTGGTTTCTGCCAGTCTGTCATAGAGGCTAGACATTAGGAATATATAATACACAAGCTGGCCCACCTGCCCACAACTTTATTCAGTTATGATTTGACCTTCAACTTTCTTCTCTAAGGAGGAAACCAAATTTCCTAAGATTGGTTTGAACTTCACAGAAAACTTGCAAAACCTCAAGGCAATATATATGATTTCTCTGCTCCAAAGTTCCTCCAGCAACCCTTATTAATTAATGCTAAAAGTCAACTACAAAGGAAAAAAAGAAAACACTTTTGGGAAATGGGGGGTAAGTCCCTGTTTATTTTTTGCCAGCACACATTTTGCGTGGAGGGTGTGCCTGCCTGTGGTTGCTACCCTGCGGCCTGCCTGCTGATGGGGTTCATCATTCATCAATAGCCATGTGGCATCATAGGATAAAAAAGGTTTTCCTCCCACCTTGGGTGACTCAGGACGAAGGGCTGTCCTTCCTCCTTCTCACAGACTGTGGGGCAGGCAGTTTAATGGAGCGCGCTGTGCCTCCACCCTAGAAGCAAACAAGACCATCGTAGGGGGTGGGGGGCCCATTGTGGCGGCCAGTTCATGCACAACCAGTTAATCATTGACGGGAAGCCTCACAGGCTTTGTGTTTCAGGTTCAATAATATACATACCTAAAAATGATAACATCTGTTTTTAAACTTTTTTCTTTTTCTTTTGGCAGTAAATACAGTTGCTTTTCTCTCCCTTGTCCAAAACACATTAAAACCATGGGTCAGGGAATTGATTTGTATATTCTATTTTTAAAAGCTTTTAAAAAAATAAAAATAAAAAGGAAAGATGTCAAGGAGGGTTGCATAATGTTCAAAATCACCCACTGTAGCATTAATCCGCTATTGTTTTATTCAACTTTTACAGTTCATGCAAAGGTTATGTAACTACTAAGAAGTGGCCTGGGCCTGTGCCATAATCGTCCTTCAAGGGATTTGTTAAAATGCCTCTGCTGCTAGAAGTCAAACATTAGCTAGTCACTTTCATCAAGCATGCAATACAAATGTGTGTTAGAAAGAGAGAAGGGAAGCCATGCTGGATGAATGTGTGGGCAGGCAAATTAGAGATGGGTTACGCTTTTAATGCATGCATATTACTTCCCTGGTTTTCCATAGTATTTATAGTAATTTTCCTCAGGGCTTCCATTTGTGTATTTTAAAGGGAAATGTTCACACTTCACACTTGACGGTTTATGAGTGTTTTACACAGATTCAGTTCTGAGAATGTGGTTACTGAGCTCAGGGTAGGTACGGTTGTTAATGCCCCCAGTGAATTCAGTAGGGTAAAGCAAAAAGACCACATGAAGGATAATAGGATTTTCCCCCTGTCGTTAGTATTCCAAATGTGGGGATTACACTGCGGGTACATCAGTGGCCTGTTTTTTGTTTCTTATTTTTAAACCATTATTTATTTGTTAGATACATATTTTGCTTTTCTTGCTGGGTTCATAGAATACCATTGACCCATTTTTCCTCCCTGCATCAACCCTGTGAGGTAGGCAAGAAACAGGGACAAGCCCAAAGGCATCCATTGAGCTTTCATAGCTGAGAGTTGGACCTCAACTAGGATCTCCTGAGCCCTAATCCAGCATATTAACTACTGAACCACATTTCAAGCATGGTGTTAATACTTGATTGTTCTGTGATTAGAAGGATGTGTGAACTTATCCATTCAGGTGTAGTATATTATGGCCAAATCAGGCCCTTGTGGCTTTTTTCTACAAACCAAGGTTAAACTCAGCAGGGCCAAATCAATGGAAAGGGACATGAAAGATGAAACATCTCTCTGTACTGGCTGCAAGACGCTGTAGACAGTGGCCTCTGTAGCAAGGTGCTGTGATGGCTAAAAACAACGTGTATGATGATATGTGCAGACGCAGTGATTTGCGCTTGCATCAGGACATCTGGCTGAAGCATGTAAGTCAGTGTTGTCCATACTTGGCCGCTTTAAGATAAGCGGACTTCAACTCCCAGAATTCCCCAGCCAGCATGGAATTCTGGGAGTTGAAGTCCACTCATCTTTAAGTGGCCAAGTTTGGACAACACTGATGTAAGTTGTAGTGTATGCCTGATGACATATGTCGTCACATGCCCCCTTATACCCCTGCAGAGGCCCAGATCAGTCCTCTTAGAAAGAGCAGGCTCTGATGGCAAGTTCTTGGCATTGTCTTGGCAAACTCAGGGACAGAAAGGCCCTCCCACTGGAACAGAGATGAGGAGATGACTAATAGCCGTTGGAAGTTGCATCATCTCCTTGCATCTCTGAGCTGCCTCATATCTTGCCCCGGGTCTCTGTGTCTGTTCCTCACCTGTCCTTTTGTTCATTAAAGGAGTCTCTGTATTTAAGAGACAAAGGGAAGTTCCTGCTTCCAATGTATTCCTTAATCCATTTCATATACTGTATAAAGAATTCCTGCTAGCATTTATTGATTGCTGAGCGAAGGCCATTCTCTGTTTCTAAGGCAACCATATTGTAATCCCCCCCGCCTTTAATGGGACTTTCTGCTACTTAATTACTTGGTAGACTTTTAGCACTCTGCATATGTTCAGGAGCACATCCTGCAACAAGGGCTTTTGTTGAATTCAAATCTCCAACAAAAATGTATAGTGAAGGCACAGAAAAAGAGCAAGCAGTTTTGATTTCTCTAATTTGCCTAATTATAAAGATGGACTTTTAATTTATGATCTTTTTTAGTCAACCAGGTGCAAGATCTGGTGTAAACAACCTTTCCCTATATTAGTCATTGTCACCAAACCACAGAAGCAGCTTCTGTTCCCAGTCTCCAGATGGGGATTGAAAAATGGAAATAATTCTGCGGCAGAAGACTTGGCTCCATTCAGTAACATGGATTAGAGATCTGCAAATGTTTCAGAGCTGACTTTTCACATCATGAAGTAATAGACATATATCAACCAAAGATGATAAAATCAAACCTTTATGTGTACCATTTATTTATTTACAGTGCCTGCAGGCCGTATGAAAGGAAACCAGCTGCGACTCAAGCCTAGTAAGACAGAATGATTATGGGTTTTTGGCCACCCACCCCCCTCCAGAGTCAGGAGAGTTGACATCTCTGACTCTGCACGGGGTACAGATCTGACTCCCCTGTACAGATCTGGTGTGCAATTTGGGGGTCCTCTTGGACTCATGGCTCCTGTTTAAAGAGCAGATTAAAGAGCAAAACAAAAGTATCCTTTCCCCCAGGTGCCAGACCAAACATCTTCACAGCTCAACCCCCATCCTAGCCCAGTGCTAGCTGTGGCTGGGGTGTGTGTGTGTGTGTGTGCTTTGCCAAATCTATCTTGTGTGCCAATTGCACCCATTCCAGAACCAGGAGCCCTTGCTCACCGTCACCCATGGCTTAGTCACCCCGTTTGGATTACTGCAATGGGCTGTACATGGGGCTACCCTTGAAGACCATCCAGAAGCTGTAACTGGTCCAGAATGCAGGGGCATGTGCAGTCCTGGGTGCCCTGCAATTCACCCGAATTACACCACTGCTGCATGAGCTGCACTGGCTCCCAGTTACTTTCCGGGTACAGTTCAAGGTGCTGGTTATCACCTTTAAAGCTCTACATGGCACAGGGCCAGGTTACTTGCGGGACCGCCTCTCTCTGAGGGTATCTGCCTGCCCTACTAGGTTAGATGGGGTGGGCGTGCTCCAGGTCCTCTCCCTTAAATATTGCTACGTGACGGGACCTCGGAGGTGTGCATTTTCGGTGGCCGCCCGAGCCCTTTGGAACAGCCTCCCACCTGAGAGCAGAGGGATCCGTACCCTTTTAACCTTCTGGAGGCTGTGAAGATCTGGCTCTTCCCCCAAGCACTGGGCTAGGATGGGGGTTGAGCTGTGAGGATGTTTGGTCTGGCACCTGGGGGAAAGGGTACTTTTGTTTTAACCATGATTTATGGATTGTTGTGAGCCACCTAGAGTCATTGTATGAGATAGGCGGCCATATAAGTCCTGTAAATAAAATAAAATAAATACGTTTGTCTTAAATTACCTAACCAAATTGTTGGAGAACTCCAGTGCATTGTTAAAGACCAACTACTTCAATTTACGTGCTTTGTTGATTGGCCAGGTGTGTCCACCTGGGAGGGTCAAAAAAGTCATAATGGCAGCTGCGAGTGCATGATCAAAGCCCTGCTCTTTTCTACATGGGTGCAACATATTGCAGTCACGGAAAAGGGGTAGGGCTTTGATTGTGCAGTGGTGGCTGCCATCTTGACTGTTTTGACTTCCCCTGCTCTGCCCATGTGATTGGCAGGAGAGTTCAGTCATCAGTGGGTGAACTGGAAACAAAAGCATTTGATACTTTTACTGAAGATTTTGCCAGTGACACTTGCCATTCACATAACTTCTGAATGAGAGAAATGAGACCTATGCTTCCAGAAACAGTTTATGATTGGTGAAATAAGTCACCATTAAAAAGGATTGTTCCTGTACAGTGGAAACAGGGTCACTTCAAAGAGCCTAAGGGGGTGTTATTACTGCCTCCATTCAAGCCAAATCTGTTCCACATGGACATGCCTTCATAATAAGCAGTGTAACTTTTAATGACTTTCTGTAATCCTTATTTATCCTCATCAACGAACCATCTGTTCCTGAATGGTAATTTCTACTCCAGCAATTTTATGCTGCAGCATTGATCCTCAGTATTTAGAAGGAAGTAAAGCTACTAGATCTGGGCTGCAAAAATCTAGATTTCCCTAAAGGCAGCAAAAAGATACTGACAACTCTAACCATGGCTGCCATCTATTGGTTGTCTGGATGTTTGTAGCCCAGATCTGATAGCTCTAAGCCAGCGTTTCTCAACCTTGGCAACTTTAAGATGGGTGGACTTCAGCTCCCAGAATTCCCCAGCCAGCATGCTGAAGTCCACCCATCTTGAAGTTGCCAAGGTTGAGAAACACAGCTCTAAGCCATCTTTATTGGCAGATAATTTGCATTAGTTGAAAGCCTTCCAGTAAACAAAGGACACAAATTAGCATGCCAGGTTAATAAAGCACCTTCAGTATTTTGGGGAAACATAAAAATAACATGATAGAAATACCCAGTGGGACTGGATTTTTTAAAAGAAAATATTACTATATCAATAAATATAATACATTATCTTAATGTATTGTAACAACAAAGGACTTAATAAATATGACTATGTAATAATATGATATAACATTACATTTTAAAAGGAAGAAAAATACTTGGATAATTATATCATGAATTATAAAAATATAACCAAATTGCTCAAAACTTCTCTTCCTTACCCATGGGTTGAAAAAAACTCCCAAAGACGAATTCAAATATTGGCAAACAACTCATATCAAGAATCCATTACTGCAAATTAGGTATAGATTTATCCTTGCAGTATTTCAAAGAATATACTAATTTTTTGAAATACTGCAATTTTTTGAGCCACTCTATGAAAGGCTTACAGTTCTTGATTTGTTGATAGATTTCAAATTCTGGAGACAGAGTTGTATGCAAAAGTTTAGGCAACATAGTCAAATCTTTATCTTTTAATTAATCCCTAAATGAACATAAATTGGTGATACTGCCTGTACATACTACAAAGTTAAATACATATTGTTTTTTTGCAAATTTGAATACATACTATTTATGTGCAGTAGTTTATAGATTCAAAGGAGAAAATTTTGTAAATATGGCAGATGCAAAGGTTTGGACAATCTTTCAGCCAGTGCTTTGTAGCAACTCCTTTGACAGAAAGAACAGCTTGCAAACATTTCCAGTAGCTAGTAAAGTGTCTATCTTTTCTTTCATTTGCATTTTCCCCCACTCTTCCTTGTAGATCTCTTAGGCATCTTTGCAAGCACTGTATGTTTGAGATCTCACAGATTTTCAATAATATTCAAGTCTGGGGATTGGGAAGACCATTCCAAACTTTTCGTTTTCTTTCCTATAAAGATTTCATGGACAACTTGGAGGTATGTTTCAGATAATTGTCTTGCTGAAATATCCAACCTCTTTTCAACTTCCATTTGTTCATTAACTATGAACTTGAAGACCAAGAAAAAAATCTGCTAGAGCTGTCCAAAAACTAGTTAGAACAACAAATGAGAATCCACATCACTGCAAATGATCTGCTGAAAAATTTAGATGACAGTGGAGTAGCTATCCACAAGTCCAGGTACAATACTACTTATACAATGGTCTGCATGGAAGAATTGTTAGAGGAAAGCTTTTTTTTTTTTACCTCATCACAAACACTTTAATCTACAGTATGCAAAAGGAAATCTCGATAAGCCCTTACCATTTTGGAACAAAGTGCTTCGGACTGATGAAACAAAATTGAACTGTTCAGCCACAGCCATACAAGATGCATCAGGTGATACATTAGGAGGATAAAGAGTGAAGCATTTGAAAAAAATAATACATTGCCAACTGTTAAGCACAGGGGTGGTTTTATGGTGTGGCATCTAGTGGCACATGAAATATCATGTGTATAGAAGAAAGAATAGATTAAACTAAATGCTAATACTGTATATCTTAGAAGTGAATGTCCCCCAGTTAGTGAAAAAATTGAAGTCGTAGAGGCTGAGACATTAGTGGTGCTGGTGATTGAAAGAAGAGGGAGGGGTACAGAAGGCATTGAGAAGATTACAGGGTGGGTGGGTCAATGCATCTGCCATGCAGACAAGGATGGGAGGGACCAAACAACTTCTATGAACCTTGTCCTGTTCATGCTATAAATTATTTTGGGATCTCTGGATTTCGTTACAGCCAAAACACAAAACAACCAAAACCTTCTGGGCTCTGATTGTACTGAATTCTGGTTTAGCAGAATTCTCAGAATGTGACAGGTCATTTTGGATTTGAAACAAAGCATATATTTTGTGTACAAATCTGTTGTAAACAAGTGAATCATGTAAAAGTTGTAAAACATCTGAATCACATTCTAGATCACTTTTTAGATAGTATTATCTCCATTGTATGATTATAATATTGTGGATATTTGGCACTGTAATCCTTACCAATATGAATAAACATTTGTTTAGAAAACAACTAGGTTATTTAAATTATTTAGAAAGCAGCTAGATTATTTCCTAGTAAGGTTAAAACTATGCTATAACTTTATGAAGCCCAAATCCTGTGAAGCTTATAGCAACATTTAAATATATGTTTCAAATGGTCTCCAAATATACTTTGTTGAATGATAACAATTTTTAAGCAAAACAAACAGGCAGAATTTTTTTCTTTGCTAGGAAACTCTGAGAAAACATTAATATGAGGCCATATTATTGCATATACGTCTTATAAAAGAAGGAGTAATTAGTTGAAGTTAATTCTCCAGAAATCCTTCCCAAAGACAATGGAGGTCACCCTAATTCAATCTTGTCTATCTCTTTAAGGTTTCCTTGTCAATTCCAACTATTAGCAAAAGTTAGCTGGTAAATCACAGTCATGCTTATTATAATTTGAATCAACTTTACAACTCTTCAACATTTTGAATCCTCATAAAGTCAAAGAAATCCATTCAGATGTACAGTATCTATTAATAAGATACTTTATTGGAAGCTCCAAAGAAGTTAAAGAACTGTTAACTCTTTATGCTTCACAACTATCTCCTGAGTGATATTGATCTATTGTTTCTGCTAAATAAAAAAGCATAAAGAGTTTTATGCTTCTGAATTTTTATTTCATCATATAAGACAAAGTTAATGGGGAAAGAAAGATGAAATCTAGTTAATTGCTTACTTTTAAACTTAGATTTAGCAATATCTTGAGGATAGACCTATCCTCAAGATAGGTCTAGAGTTATTTTGGAGCTTCCAGTAAAGTATCTTATTAATAGATTACATCTGAATGGATTTCTTTGACTTTATGAGGATTCAAAATGTTGAAGAGTTGTAAAGTTGATTCAAATTATAATAAGCATGACTGTGATTTACCAGCTAACTTTTGCTAATAGTTGGAATTGACAAGGAAATCTTAAAGAGATAGACGAGATTGAATTAGGGTGACCTCCATTGTCTTTGGGAAGGATTTTGTTTGCTTGTCACCATGCCCTCTTAGGAGACAAGTTTGGGAGCGCACTATGCAGGGTGTGGCTCAGTTTGAGACTCTGATGATCATCCTTCAAGAACCCCCAGATTCTTTCAAGAAAGAAAGTTTTCCAGCCTTTCTAAGATTGCTTGTTGGGCTAAACATTCTCCCCCTGCAAATGCTTAGGAAAATGCTAATATTTGTTGGCATTTAGAACCATTGTCATATGAATGTAGCCATGTTTGGATTATAAAGTAAACCATTTTAAAACAAGATTATTTAGTGCCAGAGAGAAACATGTTTTTGTCTTCTCCAGTGGAACAGCAGCTCTGGCTCTGAATCTTAAGAGCACCAAAGTCTTAGGCGTGCTACTTCTGAAGAGAGCTTGGGATGAGATGTTTGGATTGTTATAGGACCTGGCACTCCTTCTTGTCAATAATTGTATCACTGAAAAACAGATTCTTTTCTTATTTATTTGTGGTATCCATACTGCCCTCAAGTGTTTCCCAAAATGTGTGAATTACACTGGAAGCTAGAAGTTTCTCAGGATAGAAATGTCAGTTACAGTATGTCATTACTAGAAGTTACCTAGTTCTGAGAAATGCACATTTAAATATCTATTAAACTGTGGGAAAAACAGAAAAAAAAAAAGAAATGCTATAATTAACCACTATATATAAGAGAATTCTTTACATCAAGATGACATCAACTGTTTAAAGTGGCTTCATCCTATTATACAATAATTATAAGTATTCTTATCTGGGTAGGCTGTGTTAAGCATCTGTGTAGCTTCTGCCAAATTTGAGCTCAAGAGGCTGACACAAAGCAGACTACAAAGGATAATGGTTCATAATAAAAATGCTTGTCATTCATAACTTAACGTATTATCAGCTTTTACTGATTTTTATCTATCAATCTTTTAAGAAACACTTCATAATGTAGCAACCAGAGACAAAAAAAAGAATAAAAAGAATAAAAAAGCATCCAAAAAGAATAATTAAACATAAAATAAAGATTAACAAGGACCTTTTTCAACACAAACATGATTAACATTGGTGCTGCTTAGGTTGAGGAGATCCTGGGCGTAATGCCTTCTGGGGCTTCATACATACAGTCCTGGAGCTGCCCTGTTCACTTTCTCTCAGATCCCCCGACTGACACTCCAGTGCTCTTCCTCTTTCTGACACTCAGGAACATCTAAAAAAAGTCAAAATGGTCTAGCACAGCATGTAAAAAGGGGCCAGAGCTCTGACTGTGCAGTCACAACTACCATCTTGACTTTTTTTAAACCTCTCTTATGAATACTCTATTCCTGCTGTCCCCTGCAAGAGGAAGGGAGAAATGAATCAGGAGCACCTCTTTTGATTGGGAGGTGCTACATTTGAGGTCACTCTGGACCTTGGGGTCCTGTACATTTATTATATGAATGCATTTAAAACGTTTATTTAAACTTTTCCTTTGCTTGTGACCTGAAGAGAAGTCATCATCATCATCTCCCCAAAGCTGCTGTTTGCAACAGAAAGGAAACTGGAACTGGGACCAGTAAAGAAGACTTTCTCCTTAATGCATAGTGTAGCTTCAGAGGTAAGGAGCCTTTTTGTTAAAGATCACAGCAAAAATCTCCTGTAGTCCTGTTTGCTGCATTGATGTCTGTCATGTCATATCTGGTTTGTCCTTTTCCTTACCTAAGTCTTCCATCAGAGAAGAATATCATTTTGAGATGTCTTGTAATGTGAATCTTAAGATGCTTGTAGTCAAATTCTCTATCTCTAGGCATGCATGTCAATGATATCTAGGTGTGTATATGAAGTCTCTTCTAATCGGGTTGTGTTTTCTGGGTACAATCCATCAGGAAGTTATCTAGAAGTCTAGTTGAAAGGAATGGAGGCTGCACACAACATCTCTCTTTGTGTTAATCTGTTTGTGCAAAAGGACACAACTTGGCAGATTAGGCTGTCTGTGAGTGCTTTCTATAGGCAAAAGGAAGTTGCACCAAGAAAGGGAGTGAGAAAGGCCGCTGCACTGTTGATTTTGGTTGAATTTGTTCTGTTGTAAAGCTGACGATATGTAGCCAGCCACCTACATTTCAGCTATTCAAGTTTCTGACTGTGTAAGAAAAAATACACTAATTAGTCTATATCAGTAATGGATCTGTCTTTAGTTAGAAACACAATGAGATGTAATGCCTAATGCATGAATGTTCAAGTTATAATATGACTCAATCAGTTATGAAAGCAATGGACAATATTCTCTTAATTGTTCCCAGAAGGTTCAACACAATTCTGTTCTAGGCTCTAGACACATTTAAAAAAAATGAACTTAAATCAAGTTGACTCTCTGCCCTGTGTATTTTGCAAATGAATCACCTCCTTGAAAATATCTTGACACCATTTCCTTGTTAGTTTCCTGTTCCTGTTCACTGCAAAAAAACAAGAGCTTGATAATGTTAAGAAAAGAAAAAAGAATAGAAAAGAAATAGCAATGCCCACCAAACTATCTTCCAACTGTTTTCTTTTCAATGGCTTTGGTATAGATTTTTTGTTGCATGAATGAATCTGTCATCTTCGAACAGGTTTTTTGAGATGATTTGGAAACTTTGAAATGTCAAAAAATGGTTTTGTTGTGCAAAAATGTGGCTTCAGAAGACAGAAGAGGGTCTAAGCAGGCAGAAATAAGTAGGACTTAGAGAGGCTTTCAACAGTGCTAGGCTGTATAAATGCTGGTTTCTTGGAAGCCAAGGTCATTAGAGAATTGATATATGTGGGCCTTGGTGGGGAGGGGCAATTAGGACAACTCCTGATCTCGAGAGTTATTTCAATATTTTGGGCTTCCCTATAATTCACATTTTCTGGACCATTGATTTCAATGGACAACAAAAAATGTAGAAAAAAAAATATATTGATGTAGGATAGACTGAGAAAAGTGGGTCTGAATTTGAATGAGCATTCTCTCCTCTTGAAAAAGCCTGAGTGTGTCCAAATAGAAGAAGATTTGAACTCTGAATATTTCGGCTGGCCTTTATGAATGTCAAGACAGAGTTAGCAATGAATCAGGAAGGAATAGGAGCTGAAGATGCAGTATTTGTTTAAGGGAACAAGTATTAGGAGGAACTAAAGCTCAGGTCAGCAGCTACCAAGTTTTTTAGCAGGGATAGAATAAAAATATGAGAACAGCTAGATTACTTTTATACTTGGAACCCAGATAGGTTCATACAGATGAAGGGCTCATCAAACTCTCCCCCCCCCCCAAAATGCCAGTGTTTATCAAAATATGGTATGGAGCTATTTTGTCTCTTGCTTCTTTACAGATTGTCTATGAGGAAAAAAAGACCCAAAATCCGAGTCCAAACTTTGTCTAAGAAATGGCAAAGTTATAGATGCATTTTGGAAGTTTCCCATGAGGTGTAGTTCTAACTGGTTTACCTGCATGTTTTGCAACCATAAAAACATCCAGTTTTGCATTTTTACTAGTTTAGATTCTAGAATAGCTTCAAGGAAATAGTTGCCTGACTTCTGCAAAATGGGTGCTTGTTATTTGACCTCTCCTGTTATTCAGTAGAATAATAAAAGCAGATACAAACAGTGGGTATAATAACAGTTGAAATCATAAAGTATTTTGGGGGTATGGGTTATTTCTATAGCTGTAAACCAGTGGCTCTCAACATGTGGTGGGCAGGTCCATTAGAAGGCAGTCTATGGAGGGACAGGAAATAATTAATAGTGATATAATCAATCTTCTCATTTGGTAAGTCCTACTGCTAGGCTAACTGCTATTGGATGTGGTCTGACAAATCCAATATATTCAGGAGTGAACGCAAATGATTAGAAATACGTAGCTACATTTTAAATACACCTTGGTATATCACTTCAGTAACTGTTGATTATAGATTCTGTTTTTGTTGTAAATATAGCTTGATTTTCTGATAGTACAAAAAAGTTTTAGGTGATGTTATAGTGGTCTGCAAAAAGAAAAAAAAGTTGAGAAGTACTGCTACCCAATCTTATTGTTCTGATTCTTACACGAAGCATATATTTAAGTTTTATTAAAGAATAGTTATTTGGCAAGCAATATGAATGTTTGAATTTCCATTTTCTCAACATCATAGAGTCACAGAAGGATGGTTCAATTATCAAACTATGCAGAAAATAATGATTTATAATGAACACCTTTGGATTTTCAATGGTTTTATTAGCTTGGTCATAAATTAGTTAGCAGAGTATGTTAGAAGTGAGGGGCTGTAAATTAGGGACAGAATGATCTTCAGAAAAAGAATCTCTTGCCTGTAGCTAGTCACTGAAGTTTAAATACAGCCAAAGGTTCTGTTCTACTTTGATAATCTAGAGATGAAGATCTCCATGCTATCTAGGGATTGTAAACGGAAGATCTGTTTTTTTGGGCAAGGGTTAGGAGAAACTAGGAATGGGAGACCAGAGGAATACAGATCCAGGAACTGAGAGCTGTTTCCAACAAAGGAAGGAGATCTGGAGTACATTCTTATATAGCTGGCTTTGCCTAATTAGATAAATTAATGCACAGGACCCCCCCCCCCCCCAGGAGTTGCCCTGATCTCTGCTGCTCAGCCTTCTTTCATTGGTGGTGTGATTTACATCTTGGCTCTCTCCCAGCTCAGACTTTGAATTCTTGCTATCTCAGTCATCAGCCACCTGTACTGAGTCTGACTTATCACTCCCAGGCACGTCTGAATTTCAGACAAAGAATCCACTAGATTCTCCTCTTCAGCCTCAGAATCAGAGGTTATTGTAACACGTTTCTCCAACATAGTGCTTATGCTATGGAGGTAACTATGCTATGTTACCTCCTGGTTGAAGCTGCTACTCCCTGGTAACGAACTTCTGGAAGTTGATGATGTGAGATTTGCCCCGTTCGACAGAGAAACTCTCGTGACACGTGTGGTTCACAAAGAAGGTTTACTCATGCGTAACGTAGTAGTCACAAGCAAAGCCAGGACTGGCTTGGTACAATTGCATCACTTGTTATATTCCCCCCTTCCCGCGCTTTTTCCCGCCTCGTGATCGCGTTGCGGCTGTGGGCTATTAGGCCCCCCAATGTCCCCCCTGATCGTTCATGATGGCAGGGTCGGTCAGAGTCCATTGTCCTTGATTGCCAGTCCCCCTCCGGCTGGGTTGGTCCCTCCCTGCTACGTGCAGACCCGCGGGTTCTGTGCTGCATTGCGATCTTGTTTCGCTGCCCTGCGGCCCCGTTCCTTGCTTGCTCGCGCCGTTATCAGTTCATAGTTAAAAACTTCCGCTGCGGTTTTCCTGTTTAGCTGGCCGCAGGTGGCTCGTTAATTAGCGGCGCTTTCGGTTCCTCTTTTCCCCGCTAGCTACCGCCGGTGGATTCCGCGTGGTCTGGTTGCGAGCTTCCCTGCAACCCCGTGCTTCCCTGAAGCCTCGTGCTGACCGAACCTGACATGCCGCCCCCCTGACGACAACTCCCCCCCCTCGGTCCTATTTCGGCTTCCCGGGGTATTTACTGTAAAAGTCCCGCACTAGGTCCGGCGCCCTTATGTGGGTTTTACTCACCCATTCGCTGTGGGACTTGGGGAAATGTTTCCATTGCACTAGGAGCTGGGTCTGCCCCTTGTGCCTCCGGGCGTCCAGTATCCGGTTGATTTCGAAATGCTGCTCCCCCCCGACCATGATGGGTGGTGGCACTCCCTCCGCCTTGTGCCAGGCGTTCCCCGGCTGGTGCAACTTTAGCAGGCTGCAATGGAACACCGGGTGGATCTTCCCGAGGCTTTTCGGGAGCGTCAGCCTGACGGTCACCGGATTGATGACCTCCGAAATGGGGAACGGCCCCACAAACCTCGGGCTGAGGTTTTTCGATGCCTGGTGCGTCTTTAGGTTTTTGGTTGACAGATACACCTGGTCCCCCACTTTCCACTTTTCCTCGGGGAGCCTCTTGCGGTCCGCGTGCTTCTTGTAGTCGGCTTTGGCTCTTTGCAATGCCGCGTGCGCCGCTCGCCGGGTCTCGTCGATTTGGGCGAACCAGGCGTCCAGGGAGTTGATCTGGGATTCCGGCTGAGGCAGCTCCGGCATGGGGACGAAATCTCTCCCGGTGGCTACTTTGAACGGAGAGAACCCGGTGCTCTTGTGGACGGCGTTGTTGTATGCCACCTCCGCGAATGGTAGTAGCTCCGCCCAATCGTCCTGTTGGTGCCCCACGTAGCAGCGCAGGTACTGTTCGAGCCCCCGTTCAGGCGTTCCGTGGCTCCGTCCGTCTGCGGGTGCGCCGCGGAGGATAGGGCTTGTTTCGTCCCCACCCGCTTCAGGAACTCCCGCCAGAACCGCGCGATGAAGTTGCCGCCCCGATCGCTGACGATACGTCGAGGTGCGCCGTGGAGTCGGTAGACATGTTGCACGAACAGTCTCGCCAGCCCCTCGGCCGTGGGGACTCGCCGGCACGCTACAAAGTGCGCTTGTTTGGAGAATAAGTCCGTGACCACCCAAATGGCGGTCTTCCCCTTACTCTCCGGGAGCTCCACTATGAAGTCCATGGCGACCTCTTGCCAAGGGCCGTCGGGTTCCGCTACCGGCTGGAGTAGGCCTCTAGGTTTGCCTTTGGCTCCTTTCGCTGTTGCGCACACCGGGCAACCCCCCGAGTACGCCTCCACGTCCTTCCGGAGCGTGGGCCACCAAAACTGCCGCCGGATTAAGTGGAGTGTCTTTACGAAGCCGTAATGCCCCGCGCTCCGGCTGTCGTGGGCTCTCTCCATGACCTCCCGTCGGCAACCCTCGGGCACGTACAGCTTTCCTTCGTGCCACCACAACCCCTCTTGGCCGGTTAGCGTCTCTCGGTTCTGCTTGAGCCAATCGTCCCGCTCCGCCACCTCCGCGAACCCCTGCCTTACTTCAGATGCCGCGTCCCGTCGCTCCCCCTTGGTCTGGCTTCGGGTCACCGCCTTTGCAGCCAGCCTGCTGGCGGGGATGACGGAGTCCACGATCTCCTCCCGTAGGCTGGCGTGTTGGGGCATGCGAGACAGTCCATCCGCTAAGAAGTTGCGCTTCCCGGGGATGTGTTTCAGTGTGAACCTGAACCTCCCGAAGTATTGGGACCACCGTGCCTGTTTGGGGGATAGCTTACGCGGGGTCTTCAGGGCCTCGAGGTTCTTATGGTCCGTCCACACCTCGAACGGTTCAGTTGCCCCCTCCAGTAGATGCCTCCACGTGGCCAGCGCCCACTTGACCGCGTACGCCTCTTTCTCCCACACCATCCACCTCCTCTCCGTCTCGGTGAATTTGCGGGAGGCGTAGGCGCACGGGTGGATGGCCCCCTCCGGGCTGGGTTGGAGCAGGACTGCTCCCGTTGCCACGTCTGATGCATCCACTTGGATTATAAACCGCCGGTCTGGGTCGGGATGGCGCAGGATCGGCTCCGCGGTGAACCGCTGTTTTAGTTCCTCAAACGCCCCTGGCATTCTGCAGTCCACGCGAGTGCCATGCTGGGCTTGGGGGATTTCCCAGTGCCCTTGGTTTTTAGCAGGTCGGTTAGGGGAAGGGCGATTTGGGCGAAGTTCGGGATGAACTGACGATAGAAGTTCGCAAACCCTAGGAAGCTTTGGAGTTGCCTCCGGGTTCGCGGCGCTTCCCAGCCCAGGACATCCCTTACTTTCGCCGGGTCCATCTCAATTCCCCGGCTGGATATTCGGTAGCCGAGGTAGTCTAGTTGCTCTCGATGGAACTCGCATTTCGAGAGCTTTGCGTACAGCTGTGCCTTCAGCAGTCTCTGGAGCACCGTGCGCACCAGGCTCACATGCTCCGCCAGGGTCTCGGTGTAGATGAGGATGTCGTCCAGGTAGACCAGGATGCCCCGGTAGAGTAGGTCGTGCAGCACCTCATTTATTAGCTGCATAAATACCCCCGGGGCCCCTTTTAATCCGAACGGCATCACGGAAAACTGGTAGCTTCCGAGCGGGGTGTTGAACGCCGTCTTCCACTCATCTTTTGCGCGGATCCTAACTCTGAAGTAGGCTTTGCGCAAGTCCAGTTTTGTGAACACCCTCCCCTTCGACAGATGCGACATCAAGTCCTTCATCAGGGGGAGGGGGTATTTGTACTCCGTGCTGATTGCGTTCAGCCCCCGGTAGTCTACGCACATACGGAGCGAGCCGTCCTTCTCCCGGAATAACACCGGGGCCGCTAATGGTGACTTTGCGGGTTGGATGAATCCCCGCACTAGGTTCTTGTCTATGAACTCGCGCAGGGCCCCCATCTCCCTCCTCGACAGGGAGTACATTTTCGGCTTAGGCAGGGTCGCTCCTGGCTCTAGCTCGATGGCGCAATCACTGGGCCGGTGTGGTGGGAGTTGGTCGGACTCCTTCTCCCCGAACGCTGCCGCCAGGTCTCGATACTGCCTCAGGATTCCGCCGCCCGTCGGGGGTTCCCCGGGTCCGGCTCCTCGCTTTGCGGTCGCCTCGCCAGTCGCCGCTGCCTCCCCTCGCCTCGGGATCGTGGCGGGTCTCCGGGGTCCCGGCGCTGCTGCTGCTGCTGTTGCCGCCCGGGTCTCGGGCCCCATCTGCTCTCGCCCCGTCTCCCGGTGTCCCGGACCCTCCGCTTGTCCGCCGGTGGTTGCGGCTGCCTCCGTCTCCACGGCTCGGTCCCCTCTGCTCTCGCCCCTCGCCGGTCTGTCGACCCCGAACCGCACTGCCTCCGCCGTCCAGTCGACTCGTGGGTTCCGCCGCCGCAGCCACGCCAAGCCGAGTACCACCGCGTAGTCGGCCACCGGGACCACCACGAACCTCAGTTCTTCCCGGTGACTCCCGATCGTCATCTGGACCGGCTCGGTGTAATACTGAGCTGGGCCCCCCCCTGCCAGCGTGCCATCTAACTGGCTGAATGAAATGGGCTCCCGGAGGCGCCTCAGCTGTAGCCCGAGCCCCGAGACCACCGCTGGGTGCATCAAGCAGTGGGTGCAGCCCGAGTCCAGTAGCGCCCGTAGCTGCGCCTTCCCTCCGGATCTCACCCGGCGGACGTGTATCCTCAGCCGGTACGGTGGGCAGTCCTCGTCTCCTATTGGGTCCGCGCGCCTCGACTCCCTGCTCGCACTGGGACGCCGTTCAGTGCGAGCGCGCCTCGTTTCCCGCCGGCTCCGAGTCCTCTCCGGAGGATGCTGTCTCCGGGGTCGACCACCCCCCGCGTCCTTTCTCGGTCACCGCCGCCACTGCCCCCTTCCGCGGTCGGTCACCGGTCCTTTTCCCGTTCGCACGCGGGGTTTTGACTTCGGGCCGTGGTGGGGCGCCTTCCCGCTCCGTCGGGCACTGCGCTGCTCGGTGGCCTCTGCCTCCACATCGGAAGCACAGATTCGGGGCTCTGGTCGCCTCTCGCCTCCCGGTGGACTGCCGTCGACCGCTCCGTCTCTCCTCGGGGGTCCTCTCCCTCGGCCGGTCCCTCGTCTGGTCCCGTCGTCTTGTGCTCTGTTGGATCTGCCGCCACGCCGATTCCGCCGTTCCGGCCAGCCAGATCCAATCCTTCACTGTGGACGGGTCGTCCCGCCCCAGTGCCCGTTCCAGGATCTCTGGGTTGAGTCCCCTCTTAAAATACTTCACCTTCAGGGACTCCGGCCAGTCCGCGAGCTTCTCGGCCAACCTCCGGAACTCCAGGGCATATTCCGATACCGATTTGCCCCGCTGCCTGAACTGTAGGATGTCGTCCTCCGCCCGCTTGGCGCTCAATGTGTCCTCGAATCTGTCCCGGAGCGCCTGCATGAAGTCCGGGAAACTCCGTAGTTCCGCCGCGTTGGCATCGTACAGCCCGATCACCCAGCTGGCTGCTTGGCCATCTAGCAGCTCGGCCACGTAGGATACCCTGTCCTCGTCTCTAGCGAATAGGTGACCACCCCTCTGCATGAACCCCCTGACGTGCGTCAGAAAGTGCGGCAGCTGTTCGGGGTCCCCTGAGAACTTCCCAGTGATACCTCGAAGTCTCAGGGCGTCTGCCGCCCGTTGGTCCTCCGACCGGGGCGCCGTGGGTGGTGCCGGCGGGGGTGTCGGACCGCCTCGTGCTGACCGAACCTGACAGATGACATCCAAACTCTTCTGGAGGATTCACCGAGAATGATTGTTCACAATTTTCTGATTGGTTTATTGTTAATTCTGTTATTTATTGATAAATAAATAAATATTGTTATTTATTGATATTGTTATTGATGTTTTGTTTGTTGTTTCTTTTGTATATTGTGGGATCTTTGCAAAATGGATGCTTTACTGTATTGTATAAGGTGTTGTAAGCTATTGTGAATTTTATAGCATATACATTTAATAAATAACAACAATAACAAATGGAGCTTGTGTGATTGAACTTAGCTTAATTTGTTATTTCATTGTCAGATAATGTGCATTGATTTCAGTGGTTATGGTGAAAATGTTGAGAGGAAGGCTTAGAAAGAAGCTGAAAATGAAGGATTGTTTTTGTACATATATACCAACTTTTCATGCTGTTGCCTCTCAGGGTACGCAGTATTATGCAAAGTGCAGAAAGGGAATAAGAAATAATAAACTAAAGAAAATAAAGGCATGAGACAAGAAAAAGAAAAGGAAACATAGCAAAAACGAATTTGCACCAATATTAATTACTGTCCATCACCATATCTTTCCATCCTTGCAAACTGTCTTTGTTTTCACCATGTCAGTGTACCACTTCACATATTGTTTTGAGGTGTTTTTTTTCCCCAAGATCTCATCAATTCTTTCTAATCACAATTTTCTCGATATTTCCCTTCCTCTCAAATAACTTACTCTTCATATATTTCTTTTGCAATTTGATTTCAGGGTACTATTTAAATTAGGCAACAACTGGTTCCAAGAATAATTTATCATGTTAATATTTCATAATGAGAAATATCAAAGTAGTTAATAATCAGGATGTATGAATACATTTTCTTAAAAATCTATATTATTTAAACAACTATAACAATTAAATAACTATAACAAATATAAAAACACACCAAATCACAACCAAGCCAATGAGACACAGTTTCTCAAACTTTGTGGTACCAGAAGCCACTAGGTTTTCATATAGGATTAATGTTTCTCATTACTTCTATATCACAAATTCAGGAATCTGCTCTAAATTGTTGTATGCTGCCCAGAGTCACTTTGTGTGAGATGGGCAGCTATATAAATGTGACAGACAGACAGACAGACAGACAGACAGACAGACAGACAGACAGACAGACAGACAGACAGACAGATAGATAGATAGATAGATAGATAGATAGATAGATAGATAGAACAAGTTAGCTAATGTTTATATCTTCCATGTAAAGAATTCCTTTTGAGTTGAAGAGTACTAGTTGATGATAAGAGGTCTGAAAATTTGGTCCTGGTTGGTTTACTTATGGAACTGAATAGATAAGGAGAAATAGTTTGACATGTCTCTTGAGTGTGGATGGTAAAAGAATAAGAAATTTCCCCCTTATTTAACTCCCCCCTTTAATATTTTAAATTTTTAAAATAATTTTAAAGTTTTACTAGTTAGAAGGCATCATTTTGCTTAGAACTGTGTTGATGTTAACACAATTTTATCCCAAAAGTCCTACTGAACTGAATAGACTTATGAACATATCAAGATTTGGGAGAAAATGTCATCAATAAACCAGAATCATGCACAGCTGGCATTCTTAAAAACGAATCAGTAGAAGTTAAATTCCTGATTACATGCTCACACCTCAGTGTTTTAACTTAGTTTGAGCTAAGTACAAACTTTCAACTTGGCCTAGACAAGCTGTCTGTCCAAAAAACCCAGAACCTGTTCTGGTTGGGATTCTAGGTTTGCCTGTGCACATAAAACCTAATTCCTGTCAGATGCCCTCTAGACTTTCCCATACTTACTGGAGAAGCCAGGAAAAATATGAGGTTTTGACTTAGCTGTAAGCTGAGGCAGCATATAAATTGAAGAAAGAAAGAAAGAAAGAAAGAAAGAAAGAAAGAAAGAAAGAAAGAAAGAAAGAAAGAAAGAAAGAAAGAAAGAAAGAAAGAGTTCTCAAGACTTGGAATGGCTAGATAACTCCCATGTTCAATTCTCATTCATTCTTTCTGTATGCCCACACCACTTCAGTGTATATCTTTCCTATGGATTATATCCTTTTGTATTCAATCTATGTTAATTCAACAATCATTCATTCTTGACCCTATTTCTTTTTGTTTTACTGCACACATTTCAGTACCTCGTGACCACTGGGTTCAGTTTCAGGGTTTCTTCACCCAACTCTTCATTCTATTTTACCAAAGCACACTCTTTTACAAAACCATTTTTGCTTTGGTGGTGGAAAATACACCCAAAGAACTTACCAAAATAATAGGAGATGATTGTTTTACTGAATGTAGTGATTCACCAGACCTTGTCTTGGGAACAAAGGGTATTGATATGAAGCTTCTAAGGTTAATATGAGTACATATAGGTTACCCACATGTAGTATACATGACATGTGCAGTAACACTGTAAGGCAATGTTGATATAGGTTGTTGCTTGGTAATGAAGATGAGATAAACATTTTCTGATGAGTTCCTAAATCCTGAATGTGAAGACACTATAAAGAAGTATTAAAGTATTGTTTATACTTTGTTAGGGAGAATATGTGATAAGGATGCACAACCCATTCAGTTGTCCTTGAGGTATCTGGTCTCCTAGGGAACAAATTCTCCCAGATCCAAGAATAAGGAAACCTTCAGTCATGCTTAGTTATACAATTAATCCATATCATAATAAAGGTAAGCTACTATCTTAATGTGCAATAATTATATCAATGAATATATATTTATAGTACATATATAGTGTATTATTTTTGTGTTTCTGCTTTCAAGTCAGTTTTGACTCCTGGTGACTACATGGACAAGCTGATGCAGTTTTCTTGGCAACATTTTTCAGGAATGGTTTACCATTGCCTTCTTCCTAGGGCTGAGAGAGAGTGACTGCCCCAAAGTTACACAGCTGGCTTCATATCTAAGGCAGGAACTCAGTCTCCTGGTTTCTAGCCTAGTGTCTTTAATTGCTACACCAAACTGGTTCTCATATATAGTGTATTATTATGCATTTAAATGTACTTGATTAAACTGAGTGTATGGAATATCTGTTTCTAAGTAAAATGTTTCCAGTGGTGAATGTATACTTAAGTAATAATGTTTTCTACATTCTCCCATTTCTTCACACCAACATGCTCAAGGGGGACCACCTTTCACCCAGGAACCATGTCACTTGGGAATGGAGAAATAAAGCACTTCCCTTTGTATGCAGACTCAATTGAGTTAACAAAGAAATGGGACAAAAAGGTCTCCTTCACAAAAACTACCAAGATAGGTTAGAAGAAACTTGTTAGAATACTGTTGCGCTACATAGCCTAGAATGTGTTTGTGGTCCTGGTAAAAATAATTAGGCAACTGTGCTTTGATAATTCTATGATTGCAAGATCCAGCAATCAGCAACATAATAGAGAAGAGTTGAAAATAAGAGCAGCCTTGAGTCCTTTCTAATATCATTTTTCTACATTGCTACTAGAATTACTGTACAGAGGGTATCAATGAAGAGACTATTGAAGGCATCCCGTTTTTCCTGCAAACTGGGGTCCTCTCCCCAACTAGACATGCCTGCTAGATTTCTTCTAGTGCATAATGCCATCAGTTTTATTACAGAAAGGAATAGTATTAGTATTTTCTGATCTCTTGGTTTGACCATAGAATTTTTCTACCAGCATTTCATCAACTTTAGCAAACATTTTATCAAGATGTGCACATTCATCTAATTGTCGTTTTTTTGTTTTTTATGTATAACTTGCAATGGTTCATTTTCCTTGTCAGACACAAGTACATTAACCTCTGATTAATTTTCAAATCTATATTCACCTAACATTCATTCAGACTCTCAACCAGCAACATGGCATCATCTACATGCAGATCTCCATATTCAAGGGTTGAATGAAAAGTAATACTCCAATGAGTCACCAACAGATGGCATTACTGATGCGTTAGAAGCTCTGACTTATTCTTTAGTGACTGTTCTGTCACTTCAGTTTTACTGTGAAAAAAGATTGTATTACTATTGTTCATGAAATGGAAATCTGCTATCTGTGCACTTTAAGTAATGTGCTTTGACTAAATTTTTGACTACCAAAGAAATCCCTTCAGTTGAAATTCACTGCCAAATGAAGATAATGATTGTATTGATGTGAGAACTGTGTATCACTGTAGTAAAGAAATATAAAGATGGTGAACTGGGAAGAGCTGATTTCTGCAATCAAGAATGAAGTGGATAACCTGGAGCAGCAACCAACAAGTTTTGCATGAGAAAGCTGGATGATCATTCAGAGAGAAATTGCTGTCAAGCTTGGCATTTCTTAGGAACATGTGGGTCACATTATTGATGTTCTCCAAGTACTGGAAGGTTCGTGTAAGATGGCTTCCTTGCATGACTGAAGGCAGGGATGAAAGCTTCAAGAGTTGAAATTTATCAGCAGTTGTCATGCTATGAGAATGAAGATGAGGAATTTCTTCACAGCATCATTACAGCTGATGAAACATTGGCTCATCATTATGACTCAGAAATGAAGCATCAGTCCATGGAATATTATTACAAACCTTCACCAGCATCAAAAAATTAAAATAAAATAAAAATAAATAAAAACCCAGGCTTCAATAGTTCAACTAATGGTTATAATTTTGGGGGGATGCAGATGGTGTTATTCACATGGCTTTCCTAGAACCTGACACTACTATCACCTCAGAGTGCTACATTGCAACACTCAGAATTTTGAAACAAAGATTAAGCAGAATTTGGAAGCATAAGATGGAGATTTTGCTTTAAGATGATTGTTGTTCAGTCGTTAAGTCGTGTCCGACTCTTCGTGACCCCATGAACCATATCGCGCCAGGCCTTCTTGTCCTTCACTGCCTCCCTGAGTTTGCTCAGTTTCATGCTCATTGCTTCAGTGATGCTATCTAACCATCTCATCCTCTGCTGTCCTCTTCTCCTTTTGCCTTCAATCTTTCCCAGCATCAGGGTCTTTTCCAAAGAGTCCTCTCTTCGCATTAGATGACCAAAGTATCTGTGATGGAATGGAAATATGAAGGCTGAGATCAGGGAGACAAACATTTTCTTAGCTCACCAGAACCGCATGGGAGGATCAAGAGGATGAGACTGGCACCTCCCTGAGGAATTCACACTGTTGTGGCTGGAGGACTTTGGGAACTGGGGTTTTAGTCTGGGAAGATTCTTGCTAGAGGTTGTAGCTAATAAACATAGCTGAACTGAATTAGCATTGTCCCTTGGAGTTCCTTGGGCTAGGCCTGACATCAATCTTCCCTTTTAGATAGCTTTTTAATATGCTATCTAGGTTTGCCATAGCTTTCCTCCCAAGGAGCAAGCGTCTCTTAATTTCATGGCTGCAGTCTCTGTCTGCGGTGATCTTGGAGCCCAAATAAATGAAGTCTGTTACTGCTTCCATTTCTACCCCTTCCGGCTTGTGATTCTTCCAGCCTGGCATTTCTCATGATGTACTCTGCATATAAGTTAAATAAGCAAGGTGACAGTATATAGCCCTGTTGTACTCCTTTCCCTATTTTGAACCAATCGGTTGTTCCCTGACCGGTTCTAACTGTTGCTTCTTGGCCCGCATACAGATTTCTCAGGAGACAGGTAAGATGGTCTGGTACCCCCATCTCTTTAAAAATTTGCCACAGTTTGTTGTGATCCACACAATTGAAGGCTTTTGCATAGTCAATGAAGCAGAAGTAGATGTTTTTCTTAAAATATCCCTATTTAAACTAACATTATGGAGGTGGAGGTATTACATTTCATTCAACCCTCATATATTCACGTCTCCAACAAACAAACCTCTAATATCACTACAACCATTCCTTATATGGTTATCCATAAATACATTAGATAACCAAAGGGACCTCACACATCTCTGTCTTATTCCATGCTCAATGTTAAACCATTCATTAATCAATCTCTTTATTTTCATTCATGCTTTACTTCCATCATATAGTGCTGTCAATTACAACCCACATTCAACTCCATATTCATGCAAAAATTATGGAAATTCATAGCCACAGTGCAGTTCCTAAATTTTATATACTACCACTTGTGCTTTCTGATCAGAATTCTGCCAACACAGTCCCAGGCACACTTTATTTTTGTAACTAGCAGAAGTAAATATGAAAATGAGTAAGTAGCAATGTGTAGAATTAGTCATAAAAAAGAAACAGTGTGAATGGGGTGGATGGATAGGATTGGATTGGATATGTATGAAGGAGACCTAAAATGATTTCTGGCACAGACTGGGTTGGATCCAGTTTTTATTTAGACCCTGTAACATACTGTCCGAAAGAGGGAGATGTGGCAATTGCAATATTGCATATGTTGTGTACTCTAATTTTACAGTGTAGAATCCTTCTTATTAGCTGATTTTAGTGGAGTTCACCCCTGCCCAGCATAATAGTATGTTGTCCTGAGTCTCATTGCTCTCCTATGTGTTTTGAACTTGGCTAACTAAATGTGCTGTCCACGTGGGTAGGCAGGCATATAATTTGAAGGTACTGATTTACTGATGAATGACATTTGTTTCTGAGATACAACACTTTCTTTGCGTTAACATCATTTGGGTGGAGGAATTTACCAATGAAATTCAAGGGTAGCCTGGTCACCTGAACACACTGTCCTGAACAGAGGCATATCTGCTTAAGGTAGAATATTAGATGTTTCATGGTTCATGAAGCGCTGGGATAAAACTACTAAAATTATTTATTTATTTAGTTCCTTCAAGTCAGTGTTGACTCCTGCCGATTGCCTGGACTAGTCCCTGCAATTTTCCTGGCAAGTTTTTTCAGAAGTGGTTTGCCATTGCCTCCTTCCTAGGGTGGAGAGAGACTGGCCCAAGGTCACCCAGTTGGCTTCATGCTTAAGGTGGGACTAGAACTTACAGTCTCCCAGCTTCTAGCCTGGTGACCTCTACACCAAACTGGCTCTGTTATTATAGCACGGGGACAAGATAAGGTTAGTATCATGTGAACAGAGGGGAAAAGTAGGGTTGCCAGACCACGTATTATTGCTGCAAATCACTGACAAGGAATGAATCACACACAGCTCAGTGTTTTTTCCACCCAATAATGCACTTGGCTACATGATTATGTAAGAAATGTTTCTTCAGTTTTTTTAGATTTCCTGAGGCAATGGTCCTGTAGATCACTTTCCTAAGGATTCCTAAGGACATTCTTCTTGCTTTTGAAAAAAAGACCCCTTTTGGTAGGTACCATTTTAAAATTTCCATCTTGTCTCACATATGCACAATGAGCTATAACATGAGCATTTAAAAGGAGGCTCTGTGATGTGAGAACTGCACTCTTTGTTATCACTTCTCTGGTAGTGTCCTTGGACTTGGTGGATCTCACTCAACCCAGAGAGAGATTTTAAGGAATCAAACAGCCAGAACATACACTTCCATTAGTGCTTCTTTGCCACTGTTGAAAGGTTTTCTCCTTACAAATAGCATGGCTATGTTATTTTAACATACTGATGATTACCTGATTTCATTCCACCAGAGAAACAGGCACAACAATGCATGGAAACAATGCCGCTTTTCAAGCCTGGAGAACTCAGGCCTTTCATTTCACAGAGACTCAGTGTGGAACAACATGTTACAAGGAAAACATAGCTTTTAGGGAGAAATGTTGTCAAGATAATGTGAAAGGGGGGTGGGCAGTACTGGGAAGGAAGGACTGCTCACAGGGACACATAACTAGCCAGCCTACTGTCCCCAGTAAATATATCTTCAGATTGTCTATTTTTTTTTCTCTAAGTGGCTTCTGGGACTGGAAGAAGACCAGCTTTTGTTTGTGTATATGTGTGTGGAGGAAGTGAGACATGGAAAAGGGTGAAGTAGTTGCATCCTTGGGGGAAAAAGAAATCTTGCAAGCTTGGGAAGCATTAAGCAACCTCTTCCACCCACAATTTCTCTTTTTCAAATTCCTTCTTATCCCCTACATTCCTACTAATACAAGTGAACATGTACTTGTGAACATAGGTCTGTTTTTCAACCAACTACGTGGAGGGCTTCGGACTGGACAGAGCAGAGGGCCACTCCTGCATCTCCACCTTCACTTTCCCCAGATGCTATGCATTCAGCTGTAGGACAGCTGTGTTTGACTTGATTGAGGTTAGGGCACTTCCAGCAGCTGGTTTAATGTGAAGTGGCACAAAATGTGTGCAGCACAAAAAAATACCAGCATAAATTTGCTCTGTCCCCACATTCAAACTTTATTCTGCCTCCTTAGTAATGAAGCTGAGGAGTGATATTGTCCTAAACAGTTTATTACAAAACTAATTAAGGTCCAGTGATTGATGGATTTCCTTGTTGGTAGGAAAAACAGCTACCAGTTACTTCCCTTAACTTGGGGTGGGGCTGGGAGAGGAGGGGAGCTTTGACAGATGGCTAGAGCACTGGTTTAGCCACCTGCCAGAACTTGATCTTCAGGATAGGTGGCACTTTCCACTTATACCTTACCAGGAAGCCCCTGTCCACCCCTTGGATCATTTCTGTACCTGATCCATTTGGATGGGATGATGGAAGCTGCAGCCTCATCACCCCCATCCTGCCCCTGGATCACGCATTAAGGTGGCGGGTTCCACTTATAATGATGCCTCAGGTAAAGAAAAGCTCCTTCAATGTAATAAAATAGAGCACCAAAAAGTTGTTTGTTGATGTGCTCAGGTTAAAGGCAAATATTTCCATTATTATGAATGCAGGTATTAGCTCATTTTATTAATTTTTTAGTAAAGGAAATGTGCAGACTTAAATATAAGATTAGAATTAGTAATTTGGATTTCAACTAGTCTCTGCATGGATTGGGAGACCTTTCTTTCATGTGCTTGATTTCCAAATCTCCCTTCTTCCCACATACACCCAGAGGTTAAGGGGGAAAAAACTTCATTCATGTTAATAGAGGTTCTTTTTCTTTTTAAAAATCTTTATGTGTGGTTGTAGGAGGTGGTTTAAGGCCCCTTTACCCACATGCAGGGGACCTATTCTCTATTCCATTCTATACTAAAAATAAAGTAAGCTAGGTTAGTTGCATATTATGCAATGAAATAACTTATGGAAAACATGCTATCAGGTTTATTATTTTTTTTGGTGAGCATAACATTGCATGTTCTATCTCTTCCACCTATAGGATCAAATTGAGCTGTCCAGAATATATCACTCCAATCTACTACTTCATCTTGTAAGTCAGCGCTGAAGTAACTACATACATTACCTTTACATGTAACTAAATTTATGTGCTGTCTCGCTGACCTTTATTTTTAGAGGCCATAATTCAGAACAGACTCAGGCTTCTCTTTTGCCTCAGTATTTGGGATCAACAGCATCTGCTAGAGTAAAAGAGTCCTGACCACAAGAGGTTCTTAATGTAATCCATGAATAATTTCTCAGGTTTGCTATGAAGTGTGATAACCTGGCCTTTATGAGTCTAATTCCCTTCAGATGTTTTGTGACCACAGCTCTCAGAATTCTGTGGACTATGCTGGTTAGCAATTCTGGGTGTTGTAATTTCAGTTTAGCTGAAAAGCACCAAGAGGACAAAGGCTTGACAAGTACAGTAGTAGGGGCTATGATCTTAAAGATACAAATTTATATATTTATTTATTAAGTTTATCTCCACCCATCTCCCCCTAAATACTGGGGCCCCAGTTAATTTATTGTTTCCAATATTATCATGGATCCTAAGGAAATCTGGATGTTTAGCTGTATAGCTGAGAAAGAATACAAGACTTAAAAAACTTTCTTAAGAGGCAAAAAGGCTGGAACACCCAGATTGGGTGAACCTCTTTTTAAGAAAAGAAAGAAAAAATTAACAGGGCAAACATAGTGACTCATGATGTGTATTTTCATAGGCACTTCCATGCTATCATCATTTCCACAAAGGATGATAAAAGAAATGGCCTGTACCTCCCCCTCAACATCCTTACTTCAAGTTGTGTGCATTTGTCTAACTACAGGCAAAAACATCCAAGGGAGCTGTCAAGCCACCTTTCCCCTTGAAAGACTTGCTAGAATGGCTGCAGCTGTGGAGCCAGGAGGGAGACTTAAGCAAGAATTCCTTCAAATGGGGAAAAAGTGGTCCATAACCTCCAAAGAATCATACTGTTTCAAGAAAAAGGCTTATTTTATTTCAGTTTTAAACCCACCATAACTGAACCAGAAATAAATCAGTTTTGCTCTTGAACACAAGTAACGTTTTGAGATCACAGAGGTCCAGAGCTGGTTTTGAAAAAGTACAAAGTCTTTGTGGTGCCTATAGACAAGGCTTAGCAGGTCTTCTGAAAGAGGTCTGTAGTACAGATGTTGTCTTCTGTTGTCCATGGAAAACTGCCCTCTATTTCATGTTTGTTTGCCTATCTCTAGAAAGTAGGCAGCCGCAATCTAGAAGAATGAGCAGACAGCATAAACATGTGAGTGGGAGAGAAGGATTTCTCTGTGCTTTACTATAGGACACAGGCACCTATGAATTCGTATTGAGTACTAGTTGGTTTTTTTGCCCACCGTTCCTTAACCCGCTGTGCACCAACAACCCTCCTGTATTCTGCCTACTCTATTGACCCGTTCCCTGCTGACGTACTTTCATTTAATCCCTTTGCTTACATCCTCTGAGACTATAGCCAAATGTTCCTTCTCTCTCTGTTAAAAAAAGATACAGAGGCCTGATCCATTTATGCAAACAAGTCATTACCTGCACCTTCCCCTCCTTATTTGTGTAAGAATGGGGACTTATGGAAACATGTCCCTGGGAAGTCAGTGGCATCAAGCTAGTTGAATGATTTCTAGCATTTCCCATCACCTGTGCTTCCAGAGACTGCAAAAAGGGCTCCTTTGATCTGTTTTCAGTGATTTTAAATTAGTCCAACCGCTGTCTTATTGATCACCAGCTGCCAGAAGCTTTAATCTGATCAGATGCAGCACAACTGGTTTCTTTTCCTGGCGCCTGACTCAGATTTCAGAGCAGGGAAGAAAAGTGTGACATCATCCTTGCTTGCGTCTGTGTTGGATAGCTAATGAAATTACCCAATGGGTTTTGAAGACCATTACAGTCCATGTTGATCCTGATTATTATTAAGCGCATTTTCAAATTTACTGCACCACAGGGCAGTCTTGAAAGCATCATTTTTAAAAGGTGTATGTGTTGTATTGGCCTGCAGTGAACTCTGAGGGGGGAGGGAGATTGAGAGGCACTGCTAGAAACAGTGAGATTCTCTTTTCCGATTCACTGTGTTCAGACCGTGTGTGGTTTCCTTCCTCTTTCTTTTGTTCTTCTGAACATTGAGCCTGTTGACAGCTTTATGTGGAAAGCCCTCAGTGCATAGGTGGACCTTCTATCTGAGATTACACCGGTATGTGTGTAACAGGCTTTCTAGCAGTGCTGGAGGGAAGTTCCAAAGAAATCCATTATTAATCCATCTGGTAATGGATTAGCTATAATTATAGGCCAAAAAAGGAACCTTAGTTATCATGATGAATACAAAGAATGTATGGGGTGAAGTTTAGGAATATATTTTTAAAAGTTTCTTTCATTGTCTAGGGCAGGAAGAAAACACTTTTCTAAGGCTGGCATTAACATTATGATGCATTTATATTTCCCTATTGGTGCCTTCCAGATCTGTTGGACTACAACTCCTATCTGAATGGATCTGTGCCAGATTTTTACAGTCTTCTACCCCTCCTCTGCAGCTTAGCATAGATATTTCTTTTTTATTTTAGTGCTTCTAAATATGCTGCAGAAGAATGAGGCATGTTGCTGCAATTTCTTCACAGCTCCTTCTAGCAGCAAGGGAGAGCTCTTTATTATTTTGATAACATACTAGGAGATAAAACTATTCCATAAGTACAAAGTAATTAATGTAGAAACACATCATTAAAAGTTATGGAATGCTCACTTTTTAAAGATAGCAAAAAAAAAACCAAAACCACCCCTGTAATAACAGATGCTATCAAACAGAATTTGCAAAGGCAGTAGATATGTGTTATGCACAATTACACATAGCTTTACTTATAAGAAGAGCTGTCTTGGATAAGGTTAATGGCTGGTCAAATGCCTTTGAGAAACCCACAAGCTGGATTGTAAGCAATAGGAATGTGCCTTTCCTGATATTAATTAGCACATTATTCTGGCATAGGAAGAAGATAAGAAATATTATAGGGAAATCTTCTTCAGCCAGGTGACTTCCAGATGTATTGAATGCAAATCATTCTGATTCCAAGTAGGTGTAGATAATGGCTACTGCAATCCACATATTTAGAGGAAGGTAGCTGTTATCGTGAATTCAGAATTATGACACTTGGGTATCATTTAACTTCATACCCCTGAAAGGTCTTTAACATGCAATCATTTTTCAGCCCCTTTCTTTAATTGTCTTTTTGTCTGAGGCAACTAAATGGAATGAAGCCGAGTTTCAAAATGGCAAAAACTGCAACTTTTGGTCTCTGTACGTGCATGTGTGCACAATGGTGGGTCCACTGTCTTCTGTTTTTGAGGGACAGTTAATTCCAGAGGTAGTGCTATTCAGATTTAGCTCCATTGAGAATTATGTTTCTGTACTATTTGCTTTCTTTACAAGTAGAACATACATGGAAGTAAGTATTATAGCTGCTATACAATACCAATGTTTCAGAGTAACATATTCTGGACTCAGAAGGCCTTCAGCTTAGTTATGTATCTCTTTCTCCACTTCTCTGTGAGAGGCAATGTTAGTCACAGAACCTTAGCATTCCTAAGTCAGCTGAAGATTTGGCCTTCCCTCCACCTTCCTTCCTTCCTTCCTTCCTTCCTTCCTTCCTTCCATTTATATGGCCATCCATCTTGTGAATGTGACTCTGGGTGGCTAACAACACATTAAAAACAATTTGGAAAAACAATATTAATGAAAGGTAAAAACCTACAGTGGTTACCCAAACAAACAATTGTCAAAAACCTCTCAGTGGGCCGTCTGATCTCCCAACCTCCAGGCCCTGGAGCACATCCAGGTCTTCAGTGTTTTATGGAAGGCTGGCAGGGTCAGGGCCAATCTAACCTAGAGGGTTATGGTGTTCTAGAGGGCAGGCACTGTGTCAGAAAAGGCACACTTACTTTTGATAGATCTGATTCAGACCTGCCTTTCTCCATAACCTTGGCTCATTTAGGTATTTTTGGAGGTTCCAAACTGGATTATTTGAAACTGGAACCAAGTTGGATTTTTATTTTTAAGCAACACTGGGATACTCATTGGCTTGGCCCTTGCTTCTCCAGGACTCCCAGCTGCTGGTTGCAAGCAAGCTATTTTTCTGCATCTACTACAATCTCACACATTTTTAATATTTTGTAGTATACCACCATGACAGCTGAAGATTTGGTGGCATGCAGAAAATACTAATGCTGCTGCTGCTGCTGCTGCTGTTCCTAATTTTACCAGTGAATCTGAGTTTAATTCTTCTAGACAGTTTCACAATTCCCCCTTTCCCCCCTTTTCAAACCTTGTCAGGTTTGATGTTTCCCTTCTTACCTAATTGAACTTTTCCTCACCCCATCTCCCAGCTTCTGGCCTCAACAAACCATGACTGGTCATTTCTGTAGTAACTGATAGCATCCCCTAGAGCGATCTGACTTTGGTGCCAAAACAACCCTAATGAGGACAGGCTTTATATCACTTTGAGAACAACTTGGTGATGCTACGAAGCTGTCCAAGTCACTAGTGGGGAAATGGCATCCCTCTTCTTCACTACAAGTTGAGGTTGTACCATGCAATCTGCCACCAAGGTGAAAAACACTTGGATTCCATGCTATCTTTTCAGTATCACAGCTGCAGTACCTTTTCAATAGACAAGGAAAGAAAGATGTCTTCACAGTAGGGAGTCTTCCTCCAATAACTGAACCAGAACATATAACATGCAGTGAAAATATTGATGGAGAGTGGGATGCTAGAGAGGAGTGCGTGTGTATGTGTGTGGATTTTTGTTACTCCAGGGGCTGGGGCCACTCAGTCCAAGCATTTGAACTCTCACATTGGTTTTATCAAGGGAGAACAGTTGGGTTATGCCATTCTTGCTTGTTCTTGGTATTTCAAGGCCAGGAGGAGATACAATCAAAAGTCAGTTTCAGACTTGTTTGTGAGAGATTTAGGGGTGGGTAGATGATGACAATGAAGTGAAAACACTGCCATGTAGAAATGCCTTTCGAAGAAACTTTTTTTAATCTGTTAGCATCAGTTGCTGAAGTCTTACCCCCTACTCTCCCCCCACTTACTTTTTTAAATGGCTCTATCTGAGATGTGGTTAACATAGTGATGGAAAGCCCTTTAGGACACAAAGTAATGGTGACATTACAATCATTTTTAAGGTGTTAATGTACTGTAACTCTATAACCTATAAGCAAACTTGATCAATGCGCCAACTCCGCCTTACAGAAAATTAATCTGAATGTTAATATGTCTCTGACATGTTGATGACAACAATGCCTAAATACGTAAACCCAAAGATTTATAGGTAAGCAACCAACTAAAAGAAGATACAGCAGCAATCTCTCTCTCTCTCTAAGAGATCTGATCAGGACTTGCCATACTGCTCACCCATCATCATCAGAAGACAAGCTGGAATGTAGGAGGATCAGCAGCCTGATTGAAATATGCCAGGACTGACCATGGATACTCTGATCAGTCTCACTGTAACAGATAATTACATTTGTAATGGACATGGAAAGGGGAGGAAGAATGTACTACATGGGAAGGTTGATTAAGCTGGGTAGAGAGGAAGAAACAGCAGACTTAGAAAAAAGGCAGAGAACTGGAGGAAGAAGAAGAGGAAGACCAAGCCTGAAGAAAAAGAAGTATAGAGTTAGAGAAGAAAACACTGAAAGACAGCCAAGAATCCTTCCACATCACCAGCCTGTCTATTTCCCAGTCCTTCTCATCTGAGTATGAAACCTTCCCAAGATTGATTCTGAACATGTATTTGTGTACATTTATCAGTTCTTTTGCAAA
Organism: Python bivittatus; assembly: GCF_059951505.1. NCBI lineage: Eukaryota > Metazoa > Chordata > Lepidosauria > Squamata > Pythonidae > Python > Python bivittatus. The sequence continues at coordinate 2,604,085 of NW_028277112.1, read as the reverse complement.
AACTCCAGAGGCAATTTGAGGGGAAGATGCACAAGAGAACCTTGAAGTGAAAACCCTCAAAGCATCTCAGTTGTCAGAGCATGACATTTCTGTTACATTCCAGTTACTACAACTTATAATGGTGGCAGTCTTGCATTTGGCCATCTTTTCCAAAAATTATGACAATGGCAACAATATGTTGCTACACTGGGTATACAGTGGTAGATGTTGAGGAGGAACAAGATGAGTTCTTTGCAATACATTGCAAGCTGCAGAATCAAGTTACGGAATCTGTATTGGCAGTTAGGAGGAAGAAAAGGAAAATGCATTGTAATTAAGCAGGAGCCAGGCAAGGCAAGCTGAAGTTGAATCATACCAAGATGGAGTTACTATTGATCCATTATGATTCTTGGTCTGCTTCAGAGTTGTCTCTCAAGGGGGAGACATTATTTTTGGGTTGGCAGGTCTGGGACTTGGGAGTCCTCGTGGATTCATGTCTACTGTCAATGAGTAAGTGGAGGCTGTGGCCAGGAGGGCCTTTGCCTAACTACAACTGGTGCACCAGTTGTGGACTTAGGTGAAATATGAGGTTCTTATAACAGTAATTCATGCTCTATCACTACCTATCTTAAATATTGCAATGGTACTGCCTTTGAAGACTACATGGAAATGACAATTAATGGAGAACGTGGGCAGCCCACTTACTGACAGCCATCAAAAACATATAATATCTGTATGAGTACTCTACTTTGGCTGCATATAGGTTTCTAAGTACAAAGTGCTGGTTTTGACCTGTAAAGTTCTGTTTGGCTTGGCACCTATATATTTAAAGGATTATCTCTTCCAACTGAAGTGGCTCATCTGGTACACTTCTCCCAGGAAAAGCTATTATTGTCCCCCAGTGCTGTTTTTCTGTTGCAGCATTGACCCTGCATCATGTTCTCCTCCAGAAATTAGACTTGCTTCTTCCTTAATGGTGCTCTGGAAAATGCTGAAAATGGAACTTTTCCAGAGGATATTTAATACATAACAGTCACCATAATTCTACTCTGAGTTTTTATTTATTGATGTTATTCTTCTTGTATGGATTATACAGAGTATTGATACTTCTGTTACAGATGGACTAGTTCATTAATTTCTGGGGAAGAAAGGGCAACCTGAAGAGACTTTTGGGGAAAGAAATGGTGAATTGAAGAGACTTCCAGGGAAAAATGCTGATTGAAGGTGGCTATGCTAAAAGCGGCAGAATGAAGAGCTGGCAAGTAGACTGGCTCTTCATAATTACTCTCTGGACAAGGAGAGAATATGAGATCACCCACAAGTGCTCCAGATAGTTGCTTCTTGTGAGGAGACTGCAGGACAGCAGTCTTCGGTGGGTTTAGAGCTCTGTAGACAAAGGAATAGCCATCTTGCTCAAACCACAGTTGGTGCCTTCAAAAGCACACTGGGTTCGCATACTTCGTTTTCTAATACCTTTTGGAAATTGCTTGTTAACTGCTTTTCAGCTATAAGAAACATTTGGATCGACAACTCTGAAAACACTGGGTGAGTTTCCTTCAATCCTTAGCAAAAGAAGATTTAGATATAAGTTTATGGACTTAAATATTTTTTTTTTGAATAAACAGCAAAAGGGTGATTAGAACTTATATTTTGGAAGGTTACAAATGGACTAAGGGACCAGATGGATTTGAAATAACATTTTGGAATTAATGATAAGAATCCTTCCCATGGGAAAATGGTTTTGTTCTGAATACTTTTTTTTTTTTAACACGATAAGATGGGATTTTGAAGGTTGGACACTAGAGGGAACTAGAAGGAATTAAAGCTTACGATTAAAAGAGAAGAACTCTTAAATTTGATTTACTAATACAGAATGGAGCAAAATACTTTGACATTGGATATATTGAAGGATATTTTTGAATAATGGACTCAGAAGTTAATTTTAAGAGTGTCTGCCTCTATAGATACAGTGGGGAAAAAAAGTATTTAGTCAGCCACCAATTGTGCAAGTTCTCCCACTTAAAAAGATGAGAGAGGCCTGTAATTTTCATCATAGGTATACCTCAACTATGAGAGACAAAATGAGAAAAAAAATCCAGAAAATCACATTGTCTGATTTTTAAAGAATTTATTTGCAAATCATGGTGGAAAATAAGTATTTGGTCACCTACAAACAAGCAAGATGTCTGGCTCTCACAGACCTGTAACTACGTCTTTAAGAGGCTCCTCTGTCCTCCGCTCGTTACCTGTAGTAATGGCACCTGTTTGACCTTGTTATCAGTATAAAAGACACCTGTCCACAACCTCAAACAGTCACACTCCAGACTCCACTATGGCCAAGAACAAAGAGCTGTTGAAGGACACCAGAAACAAAATTGTAGACCTGCACCAGGCTGGGAAGACTGAATCTGCAATAGGGAAGCAGCTTGGTGTGAAGAAATCAACTGTGGGAGCAATAATTAGACAATGGAAGACATACAAGACCACGGATAATCTCCCTTGATCTGGGGCTCCACGCAAGATCTCACCCCGTGGGATCAAAATGATCATAAGCACAGTGAGCAAAAATCCCAGAACCACTTGGGGGGACCTAGTGAATGACCTGCAGAGAGCTGGGACCAAAGTAACAAAGGCTACCATCAGTAACACACTACGCTGCCAGGGACTCAAACCCTGCAGTGCCAGATGTGTCCCCCTGCTTAAGCCAGTACATGTCCGGGCCCGTCTGAAGTTTGCTAGAGAGCATTTGGATGATCCAGAAGAGGATTGGGAGAATGTCATATGGTCAGATGAAACCAAAGTAGAATGTTTTGGTCTAAACTCAACTTGTCGTGTTTGGAGGAGAGAGAATGCTGAGTTGCATCCAAAGAACACCATACCTACTGTGAAGCATGGGGGTGGAAACATCATGCTTTGGGGCTGTTTTTCTGCAAAGGGACCAGGACGACTGATCTGTGTAAAGGAAAGAATGAATGGGGCCATGTATCGTGAGATTTTGAGTGAACACCTCCTTCCATCAGCAAGGGCATTGAAGATGAAACGTGGCTGGGTCTTTCAGCATGACAATGATCCCAAACACACTGCCCAGGCAACGAAGGAGTGGCTTCATAAGAAGCATTTCAAGGTCCTGGAGTGGCCTAGCCAGTCTCCAGATCTCAACCCCATGGAAAACCTTTGGAGGGAGTTGAAAGTCCGTGTTGCCCAGTGACAGCCCCAAAACATCACTGCTCTAGAGGAGATCTGCATGGAGGAATGGGCCAAAATACCAGCAACAGTGTGTGAAAACCTTGTGAAGACTTCAGAAAACGTTTGACTTCTGTCATTGCCAGCAAAGGATATATAACAAAGTATTGAGATGAACTTTTGATATTGACCAAATACTTATTTTCCACCATGATTTGCAAATAAATTCTTTAAAAATCAGACAATGTGATTTTCTGGATTTTTTCCCCATTTTGTCTCTCATAGTTGAGGTATACCTATGATGAAAATTACAGGCCTTTCTCATCTTTTTAAGTGGGAGAACTTGCACAATTGGTGGCTGACTAAATACTTTTTTGCCCCACTGTAGTCAGTGTTTAAAAGATGTTATGGAAGAGGAACAAGTTTTACTGAACAAGACGGAGACTGATCTGAAAGTAGATTTAAAAATGACAGGCTACAAGAATGGTATGGAAAAAGATGCTACACTGGACATACAAAAGAAACTGGCTGTTGTCTTAATAATTAAAAGGGATATACAAATAATAAACCAAGTGAGTGACCTGGATAATTTTCCTATATTGGACTGACAAAAGAGGCTTGTTAAAGCTTTGAAGAATTTTGCGAGAAGGGACAAATTAAAAATGAAAAGAAATCAAGTTCTAGGACATGACTAAAAGTCAAGATTGTTAAAAGTAAAAGGAAGGAATATAAAATTGGTTTATTTGATCAAGATTAAAATAGATATGTTGTTCTTTCTGGTAACCCTTAATGGACCTTTGCTGATCAGGACTGAAATGATGAGGCTTTAACGATTTGTTTATAGATAAGAGATGGGATATGGGAGGAAGAGATCATTTGTTGTATTTTAAGAGAAGGTGATAAATTACTAAAAATCTTTATACTTGTTGTGATAAAGGGGAAAGTAATTTCTTTATATATTTCTTTTCATTTTCTTTACTATATTCTTATTTTTTCTTTCTTTTCTATTTTTTTTATTTTCTTTTTCTTTTCTCCACCTCCTATTTTTTATTTTTATTCTTTTATTTTTTAGTTTACATTAGTTTTTTTTATTGTAATTATAATTTTTAATCAAATTACTATTAAAAATAAAAATAAAAAAAGAGATGGACTAGTTTGTTTTAATAATCTAACTTTTACCATGGATGTTTTAATTTTTAAAAATGTTTCTTATGTACTTTTTTTTAACTACAGGGAGCCCATGGGTGATTTGGTGGGTTATAAATAGGATTAATAAGACAACAAATAAATAAAATTCCTTCCTGTTGAAAAACAGACCATGTAGTATGTGTTACACAATCACAGGAAAATCTTCCTAACTAAAGATGAGAAATCCCAATTCAATTTTATTTTTTTTAAAAAATTAGGAGTAGAAGCATATAAATTGCTCCTGAAATTGGATCCCTTTGGTGTCATAAGGAGAAGCAATGGGTAACATAACCCCTGTTAGAATAATATGAGATATGGAAATTCCTTATGTGTGGAAGGGAAAGAGAATGTTACATTCACTAAAACATTTAGGTATCACTCAACTAAGAGGGATACACTGCCATAATGAGGAAAGTGCTCCAACATAGAAACAAGGCTGGCTCCAAGTTCTGGATTAAATCCTTAGGATTTAAATACTGTATTTAGGTAGTATTGTCACTAACTCCCTCCCCTCAGATCCCCTCACATGATAGTACCACCTGCAGAGATGCAATAAAGGTTAATTAATACCAACCTGGTCCAATGGATAATAACACGATGGGAAATCAAGGCCTAGAAAACCAATCATAACGTATGCATTGTGCCATGCATTATTTAAAAAGATGTGTACATCTTGGTCAGGGAGAGAAGTTTGGGGTTTGGAGGATTTGATGGGAGGGATTTAGGGAGGTTTCTTAGGTTTTTGTATTTGGCATATTCGTTTCTGGAGATGGGCTTGCTTTTTTGGTCTTTGTGAGGGTCCAGATTGTGTGTTGACTTCTTCAAGCTTGAAGTAAAACTGTTAGCATACAGTAATACAGCTCTAGGTCACTTGCAACTTCATATGTTTGATTTTAAAGAATAAAAATATATGTTGATTCATCTTAACTGCTTTTTAGCCATTTTATACAGTGAGCAAGGGCATCACATAGATTCTAATTAAACATTGCTATTTGAGAGACAGTAATTTTGGGAGGCTGTTCTAACTAAGTGAAATTGGAGTTTCCAGAATTTCCTAAGTTGGTCTCTCCAAAACTTTTCACTTTATCTTTCAGAGAAGGAGAGACTGGACCATCCAAATTGCCTGGGACTTATCTGATGATATTGAACTGCAGAACTGATCCATCTGCAGACTGGCAATGATGACAACCTGAAGAGTCTACAGTATCTGCATTATGAGAGGCCAAGGCAGAGATTCTGGAGAGCTTAGCTCCTAATATCCAACCTATAACCAAATCAGGAATGGAAGGAGGAATGCAACATCATTTTAAACAGGCTTCTGTTTTGTGAAGGATAAGATAGACTAGGACAGGGTTTCTCAGACTTTGTGGAACTGTGAGCCCCTACAATTCTAAGTGAATTTATGTGAACACTTTGCCCATTCATAATGAGCTTCTCTTCTGTACTACTGAAGGTGCCAGCTACCATTTTAGCACTGAACAGGTCCCTTACCCCATTCTTTATCCCCTTATTCATAACTTTCGAACCCTGCTAGAATTAGATTCCAGTGCTGGCTTGTCCAGGCAGTGGGACTACTATGTTTTCATAAGCCTCAGGGAGTGCTGCAGGGAGTTTTTGGGTGCCTTGTTCCCAAGAAGTAGGGTCAGATATGCATGGGTGTACAACTGGAGTGGGAAGGATGAATTCAGGTAGGAACAGACGGAAAGGGAAGCCCAGTTCTTGGCAGCCCGTATGGAGCACAGGAAATCCTGGTGTAGAAACATCTGGAACCTAAGTGGCTGACGTTCCAATAAAACAAAAAAATTGTTTACGTGGGAGTTTTTTTTCCCCTACTCCCCTCTCCCCACAGGATCAAGACTTCTTGGCAACAGCTGTTCCACTCTCTGAGTCCAACAGTGGTAGGGAAGCACTAAAGAGGGGTTTCTGTTCCCTTCCACACATCCAGATTTTCAATCCGACTCTGCACCCGTTCCTTGGCATCCAGTTCTCTTCAGCTTCTTCTCAGCACTTGCCTATCATTTCCAGTGAAAAGGACCTCAAGGAACATTGGCCTAGGGAAGAATCCCCCTCTTGCTGGCTATTTTAGAAGGTAACCCAGGACAGGTTGCAACCTCTGGATGAAGGAGAAGAGGAGGGCTATGATGAGTAAGGAAGTGGCTGGGCAGATCTGAGCTGGGTGGGGCAGGCTGTGCAAAATAATGCCCTGGATATGGTGGGCATGTGAAGTCAGTTGGGAGGCTGGTCTGTGAGGGGAATGGGGGACACAGTTGCACCACCAGGTGGAGGCATTTAAAATAGATAAATCAAACCAATGGAATCTGCTTAGTGGGATTTGTTCATGGACAACAATCTCTGATGATCAGCCTGTCCCCCTCAACCCCAAACATGGATGGCATTTTATTCCAATTGATCTTGTATAAGGAAACATAGTCAGCTTGATCAGTTAAGGCCATAAGGCATGGTTTGTTTTTTAAAAAAGCCAAAAACAGAATGACTTTACTACAGAAGGCCACATTTATTTTCTTGGTCCTGAGATAGATTGTGAGTATGTCTTGATAATTCTCCTTAACTGCACAAGCTAGTTGTTTCAGGGCCACCTTGAATCATCTTCATCACCATCATCTATGCTTGCCTGTTTTTTCTGGCCTAACCCTAAGCCTCAAGGCTCAACACAAACAGGTAGATTTTTGCAATCTTGCAGTCTTTTAAAAAAGTACTTGGATTTTAAGAACTCTGCTGAGGGACTGGAGGCAATTTCATAACGCTGAGCATGTGTTTCTTTGTCCTCTGCTGACTGAGCCTAGTGCCTCAATGATACGGTTTGTGGACTGTAGAGATGGCAGTGGAATGCAAGGGAGAAGGCAGCCTTTAGGGCATATGGAGCCTAAGAATTTGGACGAGGATTACTAATTGTTTCTTTATGGAAGATGCAGTGTGAAGGGCATGGCATGCAGTTTCTAAAATAATTGCTGATAGCTGTGCTTTTATGAATACCCATTACAGCGGCAGGGCCCTTCTGTGGGGCCTGGCTGCTGCTGAGTCTATGTTGTCTGTCAAATGCTGTGGTGCCAAAAAGCTGCGTAAAGCACCTTGAGCACGAGCAAACAAACAAAAGGTACTATGAAAATCTAATTGCATTCTGCAGCTAGTGCTAATATAATATTCTCTGGGCTAATGGAAAACTTTATACCATACCCTTAATTTCTCTAATGTTAGCATTCGAGTCACATTTGGGCATGCTACAAAGGCTTTAGGTGGAACAGAATTTTTACTTTTTCTCTTTCTCATGCATGCACTTAGCCCCCCACCCAACCCATATTCTTCTTCCAATATGATATGACAAATTGAGAGCCACGGTAAGAACAGTAAGTCCGGTCAGAATAACAGCTCCTGGATAACAGGATTTCTCCATCATTACTATGAGAAGCAACATGTACATCATGTTCTGCCTTCACCATAATTAGGGTACACATAAGAACACGATGAATGCATCATAGATTGCGCAAGCCCAAATAGTTGTTGACTGATATGACTGTCTCTTGCTTTGCACCACAGAAAATGCATGGTCTTCCATCACTTGATCATATAAGAATATAAGGAAAGGCATGCTGGATCTGGCAACAGATGCACTCTAATCCATGCTTTATGTAACAATAGCATTCCTCAGATTTCCAGCCTATTTCTGAGATTGTGCTACAAATTTCCTTGTATTATTCATGGATTTCGGGTATATTTGCTTTTCATTATGGGCTTCCTGCATCTAATGTACATAAAATCTTCTAAGTTTCAACACTATCCTGCTAACTAGATTTTCCTCTTCGTCTATTGCTTTTAAATCCTCTTGATTGTTTTAAAGGTCTAAGACAAGGAATAGTATGAAACTTAAGTAGTCTGCGCTGCACACTGCAGAGTTAGAAACTGTGTGCAAAAAAAGAAAACAAAAGAGCAAAAATCCCTGGGACCAGAGAAAATCTTAGGGTTTTTTTTTTCAGTTAGAGAAAATACATTGAAGGGTATAAGTGTACTGTATGTAAGAGAGAGAGAGAGAGAAAGAGAGAAAGATGGAAAGAGGTAGATGTAGAATATGAAAGATTGCGATAGTGCAATATTTTTCCTGTATGGTTTCCACTGAATTACTTCAAAGCCATATAATTTTAATTTTTCAATAAGGGGATATTTTTTCTCAGATCTCAAATTACCAATTCTGACCCCTGCCTCATGCAAATTCAATAGTCCTGATTAGATCAAAATAAATTTGCATCAACAAAGCACTACTGCAGACAACTCCACAAACAGATATGTCAACAAAGTGGAATGGGCACAGGATACCAGGGCAATGGCTATACTTTAGTTGGTTCACAAATGACATATGTTTTTTTTTTAGTCAATAAGCAAATCAGAGTTTAGGCAACCCACCTGTTTAGTGATTCTCCCATTCCAATTTATGTGCTGGGACAACAAAGGAAAGAAAATGAGGTACATCATGATATAAACCGAAAGTGAACAATTTTGAGGAGGCTGAGATGGTTCAGGCCTGGACATGGAATGGAGACAGCATTAGGCACTCTAATAAATTACTCTTCTCAGGACCTCACTTGGGGTAATTCACACCTTTTGGTTTTACTAGACCTGTTAGCAGCTTTTGATGTCATCAGCTGTGATATTGTCCTGGACCAGCTGCAGAGGTTGGGGATTGGGGGAACAGTGCTTCTATACCTAACTTAGTGGGCAGTTCCACACAGTGGCATTGTGGAAGGGAGTGGGGGAGGAGAGGTCAGCCACGTAACCTCTTTCCTGTGGGGTTTCACAGGGTCTTCCCACTGCTATTTAACATGTATATGAAGCTGCTGAGAAATGTCATCCAGTACTGTAGTTTGGAGTGTGCTACCCTCAGTATGCTGATGATGTGCTTTATATGGCCATCCCAGGCCTAGCTAAAGATGCCTTCAGAGTCTTGCTTAGAGGTTGTTGTGGTCTGTATGGGACAAAATGGGCTGAAATTGAACCTTAGCAAGATGGACTTACTGTTTGATTGTTGTAGCTCTCGGATAGCTCCAGTGTTGACTCCTGAGTAGGTGGTATTGTTCACGAAAGAGCGAGTCTGTCCCTTAGGAGTTATCGACCCTCTGAGGTACAGGAAGCAAACAGTACAAGAAATGCTAGAACTCTACTTTTTTGATATAGGGTATAGTGTCAAAAGCCTGGTAGAGATTCTCTTTCCTTCCCTCTTATACCCAAGAAGTCAAGGCAGGCCAATCTTGAGTTTAATTCTCACTTCCTCCTATCTTTCTGGGCTAAGCTGATGTTTTTGTAATGGCTGCCACATTATTCTAGGTTATCTCTGTACTCCTTTACAGGGGTCATCCTGGACTCACAGCTACTGCTAGATGAGGTCTGGGTCATGAGATCCTTTGCCTAAATCTGATTGGTACATGCAGCCCTTCCTGGAGCAGGAGGAGCTGGCTACAATGACTCCCATCCTTATCACCAGATGGTTAGATTTCTTCAATGCACCTATAAGGGGCTGCCTTTGAAAACCATTCAGAAGCTATTGTTAATCCAAAATGCAATGGCTAACGAACTGACAAGCATTAGGTCACATTACACCAATTCCATGGGTCTACATTGGTTACAACAGATTTTTAGGGGCACTTCAAAGTGCTAGTTTAAGCCCTCTACAATTTGGCTCCTTAGATACCATCAGGACTGCCTACTTCAAGTAAAATTGATCTATCTGTAGTGTTCCAGTTTCATAATTCGAAGGGGTCTGAGGTCAAGAAACATTGTTTTTCCATCATGGAATATATATTCTGGAACAGACATTCTTTAGAAGTAATGATCTTCCAGAAGACTGTGAAGATTGCACTCTTCCAGAGGGCTTTAGGGAATGATCATATGCCATCTAAACCAGTTTTTATTAGCTTGTTTTAGGGTATTGTGCATTATTTATTGTATCTCCATTTTATTTCAATCTTTTTTTATATTACAGATGTTTTATTGGGTTTTATATTATTGCAAACTGCTTTGAGTGGATTGTGAGTGGTATATACATTTGAAAAATAAATATATAAATATCCTTGAACCAAAGGGTACAGGAGGGATTCCAATATTCTACTGAAGCAGGTTTCACATTAGGCTTGGCTGGTAATCTTGAGTCTCCAGATATTTAACCCCTTATTCAGAAGTTGGTTTATTCAGCAGAAGGCTATTGAACATGATTTGGCTAGAATATTCTTGGCTTTATTGCAGACAGGGATGAAATCATAAACACACAGAAGATTTGCCCACAGAAGTACACAGAGACCAAGCTGTATATATAGATGTGTTCCATTGTTTAAATTCTGCTCTTTCTGAATCAACGTTGTCTTGATTGCCTTGGGAAGCACCTGAACTACATATCAGTAACAGCCTGGGAACTGCAGGTTCCTGCCTTTACAGTCTATTCCTAATATAATGCTGATAAATCTACTTATTAGGACTGTTCCCTTGATTGCAAATAATGTATCACCCTGAACTCTCTCTCTCTATATATGTGTGTGTGTGTGTGTGTGTGTGTGTATGTAGATAGATAGATAGATAGATAGATAGATAGATAGATAGATAGATAGATAGTAGCAGCAGCAGCAGCAGCAGCAGCAGCAGCAGCAGCAGCAGCAGCAGCAGCAGCAATGCTTGTCAATTTTGAATGATACAGAGAATAAGGAAGGAAGGAAATAGTTCTGTATCTGATGAAACTATTTTTTCCACCTCAACCAGGCATTGTCTACTGTTAACAGGAAGCAGCTGCCCAGAATCTCAGATAGAAATTGATCCAATAACCAGATTCTTCTTAATAGAGAAAATGCTGGGAATTTGAGATCTTATGTATACAAAAATGCTTTATCCCTAATTCTTGGTCTTTCTGAGGGAGAACTTTAGTCTCTCTGAACTGCAACTTCTGAATTACAGTGGCTAACATGTCCAAATTACCTAGATACCTAGATGGGAGCTTACCTAGATGGTTTGGCCCAAAGATGGTATGAAGAAAGTAACAGTTCTTGTAGGTCTTTGCAAAGTGGCACTGCTTCAGTTTTGATTGCCACTGAAGGCCAGCAAAGTGGCTGCTTTGATGTGACTCAGTCATGCTGAACCCCGGGATATTGGGTGCTGCTTTGCAGATCAGAGCAGACATGAAGGAATGCTTTGATTGAGACTTAGCACAGCTCTATATTCTAGGTCATGCTGGGTCATGCTACAACCTGTATAAGTAACATTATAAGAGTATCATACAGCTTGAGGCTACAGGTAGTCCTCGACTTATGACCATTCGTTTAGCGACCATTTGAAGTGACAATGGTGCTGAAAAAAGTGATTTATGACCAGTCCTTGTGCTTACAACCATCACAGTGTCCCCATGGTCATGTGATCAAAATTTGGATGCTTGGCAACCAGCATGTATTTACAACGGTTGCAGCATCCTGGGGTCATGTGATTGCCATTTGCGACTTTCCCAGCTGGGTTCCAACAAGCAAAATCAATGGGGAACTGTGTGATTTGCTTAATGACTGCCGCAAAAATGTCATAAAATTGGGTACAGTCACATGATGCCTCGCTTAACGACTATACCACTTAACAATGAATTTTCCAATCCCTATTGTGGTCGTACATTGAGGACTACCTGTATATCCTTATTCAGATGTTCAGCACAGGGTGGGGAGGGTCACTTTCTTCTACATACACCTACAAATCAATTTGCAGCAACTTTGAAAACCTTTTCCTGGGTGCACTTTGAGTTTAGATAGGTAATTAACAAAATTACCTATCTAAACAAAATAAATTTGGAATTTATTTCTTAGATACATTTTCCTGACATCATCTTGGCTATCTTGTGGGCCCAGGAAAACCTCTCCTATTCACTTGTGATGTTACAGATGGTACCAGAAACTCTTTCAATTGTGTTTTATTGTCTCTTTACATCTTTTATATTTATTGCTGATCATTTATTGCTTTCAGCATCATTATATTTTACAATATTTTAAGGATGGTGTTTTTCCATTATAAAACACCTTGAGGCTCTTTGCAAGGCATATGCTATTCATCTAGCATGGTGCTCTATGCATTTATTAAAATGAATGGCTACCATCCATCCACAGAGATCCAGCAAAGTGAGTTGAGGTTTGATAAAACTGGCTGTTTGTTTGGGAGGTTGCTTGGTCCCGCTGCCTTGTCTTCCTTCTTCTGTTGCTTCATTAGGTAAAACATATCTCTATATCTCCCATATTCTTTTCAAGTAGTTATGGATGGAGCACCATCTATAAATGTGAAGCCTCAGTTACCTGTCTTCTTTGATGAGCTTGTAGGTCAACTCCATTGTTCAAATACATATATAATTAATGCTTCTCTATTAGAATGCCTAATCTGGTGATACCTCTTTGCTCTAGCCCTGTTAAAAGATCCCAGTGTGCCCATTTCTGTAGACCTATAATGTCTTCATAATGTTTATTTTACAGCTGGCAGTGATCAATGCCAATTAATTCACATTATTATCACATAGTGAAAGTGGTGTTTCTCCAGCAATTCACTTCTAGAATACTGTTATGGGCCATGTAGGTTGGTTCAGAGTTTCTCTTAAATGTTGGCATGTGTAACAAGTATTTCTGACTACTAATTATTGTGAGGCCAAGGTCAGCTAGAGTTGTCAAATGTGATGGGAGCTGAGGGTGTTTGGGACTTTGTCCAGGTGGAAAATAAGAAGCAAAGGGAGATGGACATAGATTTCTCCAGCAACTCAGCTAGGACCAGCTGTCATTTTGTTCCTAACAGAATTAGTATGTGAACTGGCTGATATTCCTTTTCTTTCCCCTTCCCTATTTCCTTTTGTACTATTCCTATAAGATTTGCTCATGCAAATTAGATTGTGTTCCATTCTTTTAAAATGTAAAACACCCTGAGCACATTGGCAGAACAGTAATAAGTACATAGTGCCAGATTGCTTCTTAACTGTCTCCTTACCTTTATTTGGTCTGTTGTAAACCTAGCAATTCAAGCCTAGCAACAGCCTTTATGTTGCACTGAGCTGGAGAAGAGAATAGGGCTTTCCTACCTGGGATGCAACAATCCAGAGACTGTTAGAATGGCAAGGAAAAGAGAAGCAGAACATGTTTGCTCTTTACTTCCATCCAGTGGACATCTAGATTTTTGCAACCTGGAGATGGTAGCTTTAGAAAAGTGTGTTCTAACCGCTTGTCTGCTTAAGACCTTGCTAAACTACAGCTTCCAATATCCTTTTCAGTTGGCCACGTTGGCAGAAATTGTTGGACTTTCAAATCTCTTGTTTTCAGAGATGCTGAAAAAATCCTGGCAATTCAAATCTTTATTTTCAGAAAAAAAGGGGAAAATGAATCGCTGGAATTTTAAAAAATGCGAGTGAATTTTGTTAGTGTGATCCTGAGATACTGCAACACAGATATTGGTGGCCACAGGCAGCAGTGCAGGATATCCTGTAGTATGGCAAAAATGTCTGGCTAGTTTGTGACTCAGTATGTTATATGAATCCAGCCATTGTCTTTAGTTTGGCGCTTTGGTGGTTGTATTTCCATGACACATTTTTCCATAGTTAATTTAATTTAACTATGTCTATTGGCATGTGGAGTGATATGGGTTGAGTCTGCACAACATACTAGGATAAAAGGTCCTTTGTTAGCTTATGGTTCAGTGTATCATGAGAATCCAAGCACTTGGGTCAATTTAGTAAACCACAACTCACTGAACCATCCATTAGTTTATTGTATAAACTCAAGCCTATGATTTAGAGTGATGTGTAGACCCAGTCCATAGCTCCCCTCCGCTTTACTTTACTCTCTACACTAGCCTTAAGCAACATGGTTCAGATTCTGCCTTTTACTGCCTTGTACTAAGATTCACTTCTGGTTTCAGACCTGAAGTCTTCCTTTTATTTCTTCTCCCCAGGATCCTTATAGACACTGTCTCCTACTCAGATACCAGATCTTAGGTTCTGTAAGCTTGCCTATGTAGGCAAGTAAGCTTGCCTATTAACTTGGCAAGTTGTGTTAATTTCTGAGCTCCACTGGTTGTGTTAGTTTTCTGAACCAGCTCCGCTGGGCAGTCATCAGCCTGTCCTTTAGCAGGAACAAAGCAAAAAGCTGCAGAAAAAGAGATTCTCCTATCATCTGTTGTTCCTTCCAAACGCAGAAGAAAATTCAAATGTGTGTTGGGAACATATAATAAGCAGATAAAAAAATAAATACATGCACAGTTATAGTAGAAGAATAACCATTCTATTAGCTCCTCTTGGATTTAATTGTATGATGGACTGTTTCTTTGTTGAGAACATTGTCAGCAGGAACAGCAGTTGCAGATGAATAAAGTAGCAAATGACAAGAGACAACTGAAATGGTACTGTATTAAAATCACTTTTTCCCCGATGTGGTAGCAGAACAGCATGTTTTGGACTAGAAAACAAACTAGGGCAGGCCCAAACTTATATGCATTAAAGAAATGAAGAGTCATGCCAGAGCCATTAACTCTTGGCATAGCTGTAGTGTTGCTTGGGGAAAAAAAAATCAGATAAAATATTTGCCAAGATTAGAAACATTCTATAAAGAATAAACAAGGCAAGGGTTGTTGCTGCTGAGATTGTCTGCAATTGCTCTTAGTTCTTGCAGCTAGATTCCGAGAAATGTGACCATTTTCAAAAACAACAGGAGGGACTTTAATATGCTGCCTGTAAAATATAGTCTTGCAAAATCCAATAATCTGCCTTAAAATATCACTGAGCTGTTAAGGATGAGTTGGAAAAATGATATTTGATCTTGAGGAAATATATATTACAATATATAAATCAAATGCTGAATCCTAATTAACTAATTATTATGCTAACCTCTAACTTTGCTTTTTTCAGATGGGAAAACAGTAAGTTATGATTCCAGTACTAAACCCTGGGAGGATGTAGAATAGAGGATACCAGTCCAAATGCCTTCTTAATCATAGGCACAGTTGGAATGTTCTCATTATACATGTTCACTACAAAATATCCAGCTTTTGTTCACTCAACATCTCCATTCAATTTTTGATTTTCTTTTCTCAATAATATTTCTGCAAACTGCAGAAAATCCTGTTTATGGATGGAAGGTGAGTGAAGGAAAAATGGAATAGTTCTGTAATCTGCCCAGATATATAGATTATATTAATAATCCTCTTCCTCCTCCGAGACTGATGACATCCCCAAACCATATTTTATTCCAGGGCAATTATGGTTAGTTTTAAGCATAATTAGTTCCATTTCTGATATAAAGGGTACTTGGCTATAGCTAATCTTATTTATGGCAAATCCAGTTGCAAGTGTTTGTGGGAAAGAATGAAGCCCATGACATGTTTCTCATTCCATATTATTATCAAGAGATTGAGAAAGATATTATCAAGATTTAGGCATAGTGATTGTCTTCCTGAAGATCCTTCTTGTCATTGCCTGGAGTGGCTCTGTGGTTATGATGCCTCCTTTATGGAATGTTCTTCCCAGAAAATCTCACCTAGTCTCAATACTGATGGCATTCCAAGATTTTAAAAAAATATCTGGGCATTTCCATGCAAAGTGTAAGATGATTTTAAGCATGAATGTTTTTCCTTTATTGAATTCTACAATTTGTGACTACCATTTTGCTGTTTTTATCCTTGAGTGTGAATTAATATAAGTACAAATAAGGCTGCAGCCTTACTTCTACTCTCTGGTGGGTTCCAGTTCATTTGTATTCTTTACCAGTATTGTGTTCCTGAAAAAGTCTTTACTTCCAGAGTGTGTGAATTGTTCTAATACATGACCTTACATGTTTCAATGCAAGGGAAAAATAACTTATTAGAAAAACAACGACAGATGCTCTGAGAAAGCAGAGGGAGAAGGAAGGTTAGCAGAATTGGCAAGAAACAATGGCTGAATTATCAAATATATACTGAGAAGTGCTTTTATTATTATAGGTGCTGTCCCCACTCGCACAATCTTACTCTCACAACTTTGTTTTCTACCTTAGCTCCATGATATTGTCTTTATTTCATCCTTAGCTCATGAATAAAAACAGCCTTAGATCATCATTAGGTGTACCAGTTTTAAAGCAGTGTCTTCCATCATCAAGGCACATTATACCTCCACCGCTTCAGAGTATGTAAAATCTGTACAGATAGTCCCCTACTTATGAACAGGTTATGTTCCAAGAGGCTGTTCTAAGTCTGTTTTGTTCGTAAGTCCAACCAAGTAAAAAGTAAAAAGTAAAAAAAAAAGAGGCAGGAGGCAGGAGGCAGGAGGCAGAGCAGTCGTACAGGCAGAGGAGCCCTATCTTCTGCCAATTCGTCGCTAGGTGAAGCAAGAGAGGGGGTGGTAACAGAGGAGAGGGGAGCGAAGGATGAGCCGGTGGGGCATGGCACACTCTGTTGCTGGGTGAGGCAGGAGACCTCCGCCCCCCCTCCCCTGTCCTCTGCCACTGCCCCCTCTCCTGCCTTACCCAGCAATGGAGCGCTCTGCAAACTAACCCTTTCCCACCTTCTCCTGACTTCTGCCCCTGACTTCCAGCCCAACTTCCGGTTCTGACTTACGGGTCCATCTTGTTCATATCAGTGAAAGTTTGCAACATGAAAGTTTGCAAGTAGGGGACTGTCTGTAATATTTTCCAACCCATTATTCTGGAGACTGAGCTGTTATGGTGTGATCAGAGAATTGCTCTGGGATTTGGGTGTCTGGACACTCCCTTCTCTTTAACCCTTTGTTTCCTGAGTTCTTTTCACATCTGCACAGATATCCAGTATGAATTACAATGACACAAAAATGATGAAAGATGTGTTGTGTTGTCATGATGAACCCCTGGTCTTTTGTACTTGTGCCATGATGTTGCATGCAAGCACACAAGTCATGAGCTTTCTGTTCTGATGTCACGATGTACATTTGGGCATTTGCTCCCCTAGCAGATGCCTGCCCATACCTGTCACCTTCCCCTTCCTGATTTTTTAGACTGATTTCTTTCCAGGCATTCAACAAGATCTGGGAGAGAAGTTCAGAGCAGAGCTGTTCTATTTGATTTTGAGAAGAAGAGGAGTTGTCTTAGCACTATTCCTCTTTAATAGGATTTTGAAATAGCTAGCCCTCCACTATTCTATTAGGGGAAGGGGGTCATGTTTGCACTATTCTGCTGTAACAGGATTCTGAATTGTATTGTTATCTTTGCAACAACCTTGCTTTTCCTCACTGCATTGTCCAGAAAATGATGAGGGAAGTTGAACTGGGCTTTTGTTATTTATTGGCCAGTTTCCCTATGGTGGTTGCTTTCAATCACTTCCCCCTCCCTGCAGAGACCTGCTGGCCCAGCTACTAATCCATTTCTTATTCCATTCTATAGAACTGAGCTGGTTGTACAATCTTGAGGGATCTGGCTCTCCTCTCTGGGGCTGTTTCTGCCCTGGTCCCTTCCGATACTTCCCATTATTTTTACTCGGCAGATGCTAAAATGGGGTTTTGGAGGAGTGGCTGAAAAAATGAGTTCCACTCAATTTGTGCTGCAGTACAAATGGGAAGGTGCTTTCCCCCTTGCTGGCTTGTAGGGTGATGGTGCCAGGGGGTGGGGGGTGGGGTTGGGAGAAATATTCGCTTTACCTAAAGCGAGTGGCGCATTCACAAATCAGGGAAACACAATTCAACCAATAAAGAAATAATAAATCAGTCCATATACTCCAGTGATTCTTAAACTGTTTGACCCAATTTCCCCTTTTCCGGTCTCAAATAATGTCATTATCTCCACAGATAATGTTATTACCTCCACAAAACAAAACAAAACAAAAAAAGCCCCCTCTGTTGTTTTACACAAGCATCTCGGCAGCAGCACTCCCAAACTGGATCTTTGACTCACAAACAAGCAATTACAAATTGCTCCATTACCTCAGGATATGCCCAAATTATCCCCTTGGGGGTAATTACCTCCAGTTTAAGAACCACTGATATGGTTCATTGATAGGACCGTAGAGAAGATTGTTTTTAGTTCTCAGTATGAGTTTTTGACAATTCTTTAACAATTGGATTTGTTCTGTACTAGTAAGGACTGTATGGAAAAAAAATTAGTTCATCTCCTGTAAGTGAATTAATTCTGTAATCCTTGAGATATTTCAAGTAAGTTCATTTAAGTCCACAGGACTTGCTTTTGAGTAAATACACTAAGGATAAGAACAATTGATTTCATTGAGGCTTAAACTGTCTGCTATCTCCTGCAAAGCACACACCTATTTCCCCTTTTCAACAGAATAGGGATTTCTCTCACTACAGTGAAAAAAGATGTAATTCCACATTTAGACAACATGAGAGTACATAGATAAAACTAATTGTCATAAGCACTTATGAAAGCATAAGGTGCATATTGTCTAGACTCCAATTTTGGGGGGGGTGGAGAATAGGCTAGTCAAGTCACCCATGGAAAGCCCACATATAGGACATGGTCCATATCCTATTCTCATTGATGTTGTCCCCCAAATGGTATTCAGATGGCTGCTGCTACTGAGTTTGGAGATACCATCAAGCATTATGACTAATGGCCATGAATAGGAAGTTATTTAGAAGGGTCCCCAAGTGGCTTCACAGAGCAACTTGGACACAAGGATTCTGAGTCGGTTTGAAAGCAGCAATGGACCTCTGTGAGGCTATGTTGGAAAGTGATACAGTTGAAACTAGGGGCTTGTTTCAGTGATTCTGACACTGTTTTCTCATGGAGAGAACACTTGACTCAACTCTTGTCCTGGCTCATGAAATTCAGATCCTATGATGGAAATGTTAACTTGATAGCTTTTGACCTCTAGCTCAATGGTACACACACACCTCTATTGACCTCTAGCTCAATAGTACACACACACACACGAGGTGAAATGGACTAGATTTTTTTCTCCCTTTTCTGTGTCTAAAGAGGAACTGGTTTTTCTTTTTTTCTCTTTTGTGTAGAGTAGAGGTAAGAGTATTTTTGATGCTGCAGGACCTGTGGCAGCTTGGAAGGAAGGCATAGATTTTGGCTTCTTGCTCTCAGCATTTCAAGTTGGCAGAAATGAGAAAAATTTTGAACTGCCACTTTTGAATTGCTTCTGAAGGTTTGGGAGATCAAAATGGTGGCAAAGCAGAAATAGTCCAAGATAACGTCAGTTGCTGTACCCAAGAAAGTGTTGCCTGAAGAAGGCTGCAGTTGTGTTTATCATAAAGTATTTTCTGTACACACTTTGGAAATAATTCTGAAAATGTGCGGTAGAACTTGTGTGAGAGCAAGTATGGCATCTCTCTATTATTCACAAAAGAGGCCAGGTTTTTTTTTCAAGCTCTCATCTAAGCTTGTCCCCCCAAATTTCATGCTTTGATAAATCCACCAATTCAAGTTCATTAAATTGATAAAGCAACAGCACCTTTTTCCAGCCTTGTGTGGAAGCCTGAAAAAAAAATCTGTTAATGAATAGAATGAGGTACTGCATGTCCAAAGCATTCTTCCAATTCATTTTTGAAGCATGCACAAGCCTAGGATTTTCCTAAACTTTCCACGAGTTGTATGAAGCAGATGCTGCCTTATTGCCATATCCTGCTAAAAGCAATATTGGATTGGTTTAGCCAACTGCAAATATGGGACAACACTTTACAATACAGGTAGTAGGCAGTTTCAAAATCAATCAGCTTTGATTTTTTTTTTAACATGACATTTGGATTTAATTCAGAGTGGCTTAAAGGTGGGCAGATTTGACAAAGAGAAGGAGATTATGCTTGCTGCTAGTCAAGTTAAACTGATTAGTGGCAGGGGGAACCCTGGAAATCACTTTTCTCACCACCTCCAAAGCCTGGTGACATCACTATCTTACACTACCATATGCCATAATTACATTATTTTAGGTATTCTGCTCTGAGTGCTCAAAGTGGTTTTTAGATTCCAAAAAGGGTAAATGATGAGCAGTGTTATGAAGTTTATAAAGTTAAATATGCTGTGAGAAAGTGATGAGTTTGTCTCCCTTGCTCCTATTGCTAAAAGTCAAGATCTTCTAATGACATTGACTGATAGGAGATGCAGAACAGAGGAAGAAAGTCTTTTTTCATTTATGGGATCTGATGCCACAAGATGTCCTGGCCACCATACCAACTTAGATGATTTGAAAAGGGTAGCAGATAGTTTTATAGAGAATAAGGCTAGAAATAGTGGGTGAGCAACATCAGGAGGACATTTTGCCATGTATACATAGAAGTGCAATGGCCATTAGTGACCTTTTCAGCTCTTACTTGTCAGGTAAAATGACATAAGTAGATCCCAATATGTTCCCAATATGTCGCTCAGCGCCCTACTTGTTTTGTCCCACTGTCATAATAATTGGGTGGACTGACCATAATTTGTCCTGTAAAAAGACAGCATTTCTACGTATAAGCGCTGGTGAAGTTGCAACATTTCTCTCTCTTTCTCTCTCCCCCCTTCCTTCTTCTGCTTCTGCATTGTAATTAAGTGCATGTAGCAATTATACAGATATAAATTATGTGTTGGCGATATGACAGCACATGCTGTGCTTAGAAACATAGCCTCCAGAGTCTGGCAGCAAATGGATTAAATATAATACAACATTAAGCATAATACAGGTTCCAGACATGCATAGGCCTGCTTTACATGTGCAGACATCGTATGCTAAGGTATCTCAGAGTACATCATAGCCAGTGCTACAAGCTATTTGATATGATCTATCAAGTTTCCTGGTTTGAACTCTCCAGCTGATACTCCTCAACATGTTGACTCAGAGGGATTGTAACTGGCTCCCTTTTTACAATCCCAAGTATAAACAATTAAGATGGCTTTTTTTTTTCCTTTTGGCCTTAATCATGGTCACAAGTTTGTTTCTCTGTGTGTGGTAGTGGTGGAGGGGGAGATATTAAATGGCAAAGACATCTGCTTTGTTAACAAGGAAGCAATTGTAGAACTGGGGCATGTGGTTTCATAGAAAAGTTCCCTAGAGTAGAATGTTTTCTCAGATCAGAAAACTCTGAAGCCCCATTTCTGAGAAAATGATTATAGAGATTTCGTGACATTACAAACAAGCTGCAAGTCAAGAAAATACAGTTAGACTGAAGAACACTACATTTAAATTGATTACATAAATTAAAAATGAAAACAAACAAAACAAAAGCTCTTGTGATTTTCTTTTATATATTCTCATAATCATGGAGCTGATTGATTTCTCAATACAATTGATCTGCAGTAGATTCAGGATGGATAAAAATACTTCTTCATCTACATAAAATTTTAATGAACGCAGTTGCAATATAGAATCTGGGGAAACCCAATAGCTTAAGGGCCAAACTATACATGGCAATAAAATGCCATTTAAAATACCATTCTTAAGCTGTCTGCTTGTATTTTAAAAGAAAAGTAGACATAGAAAACTGCAATCTGCAGTCCATTTTTCTTCATGATTCTTCTGTTTGGAGGAGGTTTCCTTTTTTTAAAAAAAAATTAAATAGTAATTTTATTAAAGATTACAATTGCAAAGATAAAAATTAATAAAAACTAAAAAATGAATAAAAAGAAAAAATAGAAGGTGCAGAAAAAAAAATAGAAAGAAAAAAAGAAAATAGTAAAAAAAAAAAAGAAAATAGTAAAAAAAAAAAAGAAAAGAAATATATAAAGAAATGACTTTCCCCTTAAAATGCAACAAATGATCTCTTCTTCCTATATCCCATCTCTTATCTATAAACAAATCCTTAAAGCCTCATCGTTTCAGTCCTGGTCAGTAAAAGTCCATTAAGGGTTGCCAGAAAGAACAACGTATCTATTTTAACCTTGATGAAATAAACCAATTTTATATTCCTTCCTTTTACTTTTAACAATCTTGACTTTTAGTCATGTCCTAGAACTTGATTTTTCATTTTTAATTTGTCCCTTCTTGGAAAATTCTTCAAAGCTTTAACAAGCCTCTTTTGTCAGTCCAATATAGGAAAATTATCCAGGTCACTCTCTTGGTTTGTTATTTGTATATCCCTTTTAATTATTAAGACAACAGCCAGTTTCTTTTGTATGTCCAGTGTAGTATCTTTTTCCATACCATTCTTGTAGCCTGTCATTTTTAAATCTACTTTCAGATTAGTTTCTGTCTTGTCCAGTAAAACTTCTTCCTCTTCCATAACATCTTTTAAACACTATCTATAGAGACAGACACTCTTAAAATTAACTTCTCCTTTAATTGTAATCTTTGGTTCCTTCTAGTTCCCTCTAGTGTCCAACCTTCAAAGGCCCATCCTATCATGTTTTTCTTTAAAAGGTATTCAAAACAAAAGCATTTTCTTTGGGAAGAGTTCTTATAATTAATTCCAAAATCTTATTTCAAATCCATCTGACCTTTAGTCCATTTGTAATTTTCCAAAATCAAAGTTCTAGTCACCCTTTTGCTGTTTATTAAAAAAAAATTTTTTTAAGTACTTAAACTTATATTTAAAACTTATTTTACTAAGGATTCAGACTTGTCAATCCAAAGGTTTCTAATAGCTGAAAAGCAGTTAACAAGCAATTTCTGAAAGTGATTAGAAAAGGAAGTATGCGAACTCAGTGTCCTTTCAAAGGCGCTGACTGTGGTTTGAGCAAGATGGTTATTCCTTCATCTCCCAGAGCAATAAACCTGTCAGAGACTGCTGTCTTGTGGACTCCTCATGAGGAACAACTGTCTGGCACACCTGTGGGCAATCTCAAGTCCTTCCTTGACCTGAGAGGAATTACAAAGAGCCGGTCTACTCACTGGTTCTTCATTGCACTGCGGTCGTTGGCTCCGCTTTTCAGAGCTGTCTTCGGTCTGCCATTTCTTCCCTGGAAGTCTGTTTGGAAGAGGTTTCCTAATGTTTCAAAAGAAAGGAATGGGCCTTTTATCCCACATGTATAGTGATCTACTGAAATTTCTACAGAGGTTTCACTTATGGAAAAATCATCAGTTTTGCCTTATAATTCTGGATTTTAAATGCTGCAAAGACTGAGTCATTGATTCTAGCTTGCTGCCCATCAGAAATCTCCCCAAAAGAAATACACAACATTTGGCTTATGGATAGTGTCAGTCCTCTGCAGATAGTTTCTATTATTTGATGCTGACAGAATTGTTCTAACTATTCATCAAGGTGATTTTGCTAAGAATCTTACCCATGCTGTGCTGTCATGAGCTTTGGGAACTTATTATTCTTGAGAATGAAATATAGAAGTGCAAACTCGAATCTATAACTTGTGATAAAAATAAGGATTTTTACTCTTTGCAAAAGAGTTAGAGCCAGCTTTAACATAGGAAAAGAGAGCCCAAAATGGCATTATCTGAAAGTGAGAAAGGCATGTCAACAGCTTATCAGATACCTGGCATACTAGGTATGAAAGGGGGGACAAGAAGCAGATTCTGGAAGAATGGGGCTAGTAAATAAATATCAAAATGACAACGTGTAAATCAGTGTTGTGCAAGGCAGTTTGCCTAGCAACTGGCCAATTAAAAAAGATCCGAAACAAAAGATCCCAGTGGAACCCCTCTTTCTGGACAGAGGAACCCCATGCTCTTGGACAGACGCTTGGCTTGCTCTGGTTGCAGGTGTTATGTGAGGGAATGAATGAACAAGCACAAGAGTGAAACTACAGGCCATGAACATTCTATTTCAGTAAAAGTTTAGTCAGCTTGGATCTCTGTATGCTCATGACTTGCTAAAAGATTCTAAGCTGTTTCTTTAAATTGTGCCTAGAAAAATTAGGGAGAAGACTCCCACTGAATGTTATGCGGGGGGGTTTCCCGTATGATTCCTCCCCACCCTCCTTTACCATAGCTTTTGAAAGGTAGCTCTTTCAAGGTATTCAGTCAGAGCCCTTTGTGAACTGTTGATCAAAGCCAGTGGGAGGAGCTTGAGCACATCCTAAAAGAAAAGAGAGAAGCAAGAATGATCGCTTATCAGTGGGACTTATAACATCAGGGCCAGTTAGATTTTCAAGGGAAAATTGTAAAACAAGCTAAGCTGTGAGCTCAATCATTCATAATAAGCTGATTCCCCTCCCCCCCACCTCCACCACATAAAGATTTTGCTGACAATACAATGATAGGAAAATAAATAAATATCCCATTGTTAGATTGGTAGCAGAAATATGGGCAGGGCAGACATTTATTAAATAGCCCAATTGGATTGCTACCTAAAATATGGGCAGGATATCAATATACCAAATATGGAAATGGCATCACAGTAATTCTTCATGAGTGTGACCCTTTTATATCTTTGCAACATTCCTTGTGATCACACACAGGTGATAGGGGTGTTTATATATTTATTCAATTGCACTAAGTTCAGTAGCTAATTGCTAATGGGTGAAATTGCTGGTGCTTTCAGGGAGACATTCTGGTAACAGATAATTAAGCATCTAAGTAGTTGAAAATGTCAGGAGAGAAAACCGATATCTTCACTTGGCTGAGTTCATTTAAAAAGCTGGGTCAGTTCATCTTATGTTGCCTCCACACAGCCAAGATCTCAGTTGCAGTCAATGAACTGTAATAAAGTCCCAGCATTAAATGGCACTAAAAGGTGGTGGGAGGGAGGAACACAAGGAAAATATGGGTGGGAAAGAATTTCTTTCACCCCATGCCTTGCTTGTCTTTGGATTTCTAGTTGGAAGATTGGGCCTGCAGTAAAACGTTGGATACCCCGAATCCTCATTCCTATTCAGAGATTTAGCCAAAGAGGGGACTTGAAATTCAGGACTCTTTGTTCCAAAATGGGGATGAGATAAAGAATACTTACTTTCCTCCCTGCCCCACCAGTCTTCTGCAGTGCTAGGGGGTTGTCACTCTAAAAAAACTGAGCATTTAATAGCTGATAGTAGTAAAGTTCACACCACATGCTAAGCCCTAAAATTGGTTTAAGAAAACACAACTGCTGGGTTTATATACCATGCTTTGCTGAAACAAAGAATTTGTCTTAGTTTTAATGTGATGACTTGGTTCATGCAACATTCAACGTTTAAACTATCCAACTTCATTTTAACTTAGTCAAGAGCAGTGTTTCTCAACCTCAGCAACATGAAGATGTGTGGATTTCGACTCCCAGAATTCCCCAGCCAGCATACTGGCTGGGGAATTCTGGGAGTCGAAGTCCGCACATCTTAAAGTTGCTGAGGTTAAGAAACACTGGTCTAGAGCGTTGTGCAAAGTCAGCAAGTGTGTGCATGCATATGTGGATTTTGTGGGACTGAACCATATCAATATAGTGCAAAGAAAATTTTTTTGAAAAAAAAATTAAGTTTCATGGCAGTTATTCTTCCAACTCTAACCCTTCACCCTCCAGAGTATTTTCTGTAGACTGTCAGAAGCCTGAGCAAGCTAATACTGTATTTTCTGTTTTGTCCTCCCCGTTGTTCTGGGAGGCTGGGATTTTCACCTGACATCAATGAGAGGCTTGATTGATGGATTTAAGATATCCCCATGCAGTTGCTTGACTTGCACAATCAATCAGTGCATGGGGGGGTGGGGAGCAGGGAAGTACAGTTCTGTTCTATACATAGAAGTCTACACAACAGATACTTTACAGCTGGAGTTTCCATGTGTCCTGGGGTCTTTGAGTGTATACTGGATGCACAGAGGACTACAGTACATGTGACAGATGTTTGCATTGCACATACAAATACTGGAGAGGAGGCCCAATCAATGCATGTGATGGGGTGGGGGGGTGAGACTTCCCTCTGTGGCCCAGCTTGCCCCTTATTCATTAGTAGAATGTGTATGGGAAATATTTGCTAGGTATAATACTCAACTGTGGATCAATTGATTTTTTTTTTTTAATGGACTACTGCTAAATTGGGAACTTGAAAAACATCCCAGAAGAATATAATGGCCTACCAATCTGTAACACTGTCAAGAAAATTGCAGGGATACAGACACCAGAAGCTGAGCTTGACTTGAGGATATCTTTATCTTTTTATAGTTAAATAAAGATTTGCTTAATAGTGTATAATTATTATACATTATCAAACTTTGGTTAAATTATCATCAGTCTTCTGCCCCCAGATGTGTTGGAACTGCAACTCCCAGAATTACCAGCCTGTACAGCCAAAGGAGTTGCAGTGTCAAAGCATATTTGGAGACCACCAATTTGGGAAGGGTCTTGCCCCTCTTTCTATAGACTGAAGCATCCTTCCTATTCTTCTAGTTCACAACTTCTTGAAATCAGTTCTGTGAGGCCTTTCTTATATCTCAACAATTTCAGATTGGTGAAGGAAGCTGGAAAAGGCATCATCTAAATTATTTAGACCTTCTTTCATTATATTTGCATTGGAAAATCACTGTGTGCCATAAATGGATTTATGAAGATCAGATCTGGATTCACAATTAGGGGACATGTAGAGGAGTCGGGGAGACCTTTCAACACAAGAAGAAGAGATATCTGGCAGTTCTGTTTCTCCATTAAAAAAGTAAGGGGTAGAGGACTAAGTACAAGCTGTGTTGCTGACCTTATTAACACTCCATTTCTGAAACTGAACCTTTATAGGCCATTTCCTGATGACTTTCCTAGGACTTGATAGATTTCTGAAGAAATGCAAAGCAAGCATTGCATGGACCTTGCATCATCGCAGCATGTGTAGTGACCCTTCATAAATACATAGACATTCTTTACTGCCACAGGCACGCTGATGTCATGCAGAGTCCTTCTCAATCTGAGAATTGCCTTTACGCAGATATCCAGCCTAGGTATATATCTTCTACACTGGACACAAATGATCAATGTCAAAATCCAGGAGCGATGGGATTATGATTTCCAAGCTTTGGACTGAAAGGTGCTTAGCAAGCTGCAGTATGTTTTCCATTGCATGGAATATTCACTTTGCAATAAAAGAAGCACGCCATTTGAAACACCTTCAGCAGATAACAAAGGAAGGGCTACAGAGAAGAAATCTGTAATGAAAATCTGTACTAGAGACATTTAAAGACTTCGGACATTTAAAATAGTATCCTAAAATGTTAAAGCTGTCAGCAAATGGCTTCTTGAAATTCTCTGCATTATTGGTTGGTAGAGAAATGGAAGTGGACAGCAGGAGCAGGGCCCAACTCAGTAAAAACGGGTAAAGTTTCTACTGTATGCACAAAGAATCCAAACTTTACTTATATATTAATGGTACCTGAGCTGGCAGTAACTGAGAAGGAAAAGGACTCTTGGAGTAAAGGAAGACAATTGGTTGAAAATGTCAACCCAGTGTACACCTGTTGTTAAAGAGACAGGATTAGGAAGAGATTGGAAAATAGAACTGCCAATAATTCCCTTATACAAATCTGTGCTTGAGGAATCGGGTACAGTTCTGAACACTGCATCTTAAACAGTATATTATACAGTTTGAAAATGTGAAAAAAGCAACCAAAACGATAAGGAGTCTGGAGTACCTCCTTTATGGGGAAAAAAACTACTGCACTGACCTCTTTGGCTTGGAACAAGGAGGGCAAGGAAATATATGGAGATCCTGTATGCTAGAGGTATACAAAGAGGTAGATGATTATCTTGCACAGCATAGATAATGTGGGTAGAAAGCAATTTTCTTCCTTCTCTCACAATATTAGGCATTGAGGTCATCTATTGAACCTAATGCAGGGAGGTTCAATATTGACCGAAGGAAATACTTTTTAAATAGTGCTTACTTAAAGAGTGAAATTCACTGCCAGCCATTGTGGTAATGGTTGCCAAATTGGACACTTTAAATGAGGAATGGACATGGAGGTTCAGGCTATCAATGGTTTCTCATATTGATGACTTGGAACCATAGGCAGTGTTTTAATTCTGCAAAGAGGAGAATTAAGTGGAAGGAGGCTGTTGCCCTCTAAACTTGCAAGCTTCCCAGATCTTATCCATTTGGCCTCTACAGCACATAGAATGCTAAACTGGATGAGCTAAAGGCCAGGTCCAGAAGGGCTTATCTTATTTCTAATAGCAATAGTATGGTCCCCACCCCCCATTTTTTTTCTTTTTCCCTTGATGCTACAAAGGGTTGATCTGTACTTCCCACTTGCCCCAGCATGAGAATGAATCACCTATCATTTTGGGAAGACAGGAACAGGTGACGTTGTCCTCAGCCTGCCCTTGGCAGCTGAGAGGGTGACCTTTGCCTGAGTTTTCTTGCTTTGCATTGAAAGTACCCTTTTCACTGGCAAGCAGGGCAATTCAATCTGCCTGTGGCATTTCATTCTGCATTACACAAATGCCTTGAATCCAGTTGGCTGGTGCGTGCCCTGGTGAGCATGCCCCACTCCTCCAGTCTTCTTGCTCTGCTTTCATCAATCATTTCCTACTGGATTTCTGGAATCTGGACCTCAGTTTTGTGTTGGATTCAGTAGTGGAATGGTGAGATGCTGACTCTTAATTTTTGTTTTAATGGGTTCAGCTGAGGAATAGCAACATGCTGGTTCTTTCTTTATTTTTCCTTTTAAATGGGTGAAGTTGATAGATATTCTGCTAAATTTCACTTTCTAGGCCAATTGACAACAAGAACTGTAAAACTGTGTCTTTTTTCCACCGGTCTTCAGAAGACTTGCCCATAGAAGGGAAAGCAATTGTGTGGCATGGAAAAAGAAGCAGGAAAATCCACCAATCTGGGCCCATGTTAACCACAGTCCAAAATTCCTGGCCATAACTGTGGCCAAAGTGGAGGAAGGGTTTGACATCCAGAAAAGCATTTCTTAATTCCCAGTCAGTTTACACAGAGGAGATCAGCAGCTGAAATCTGCACTTCAGAAAAGCCATAGGAGTGGTAGCGTTGGCAACCCTCTCAGTCCCATGGCCACTAGCTTGCATTTCAATAATGCTCTGAATCGATTCTCCTTCTAGGGCAGTGTTTCTCAAACTTGGCAACTTTAAGATGCGTAGACTGCAACTCCCAGAATTCCCCAGCCATTGTGTTGAAGTCTACACATCTTAAAGTTACCAAGTTTGAGAAACACTGTTCTAGGGCATTATGGGAGGAAAAAGATGGCTGCCACAGCAAATAATATAAAATGAAAGTGGTGGACAATATTTGGGTAAAATTCTGCAAAGTAACTTTCTCTTTTGGGGGAAAGGAGGAACAAATTGAAAAATCTCAGGAATTTTCACAGCAGAATGTTTCCTGAGGAGGTCTGGCTCTGTTCCACCTAAAATGATTATATTGAATAAAATTACTCTTGTTTGATCTGGAGAGTTTTGGATCTGGATCTACTCCAGTGGTGAAATTTGTACTTGATGCATGTATATATGTTTGATAAAGGAACATCTTTTTGCACCTGGGCTGGAAGCAATAATTATCCTTGGGTTGTTTAATAGTCCTTCCAAGTAAATTAGTGAATCAACATTAAAAGCTAAGGCTTCAAAGAAAGTATTTTGCTGTAATGGATCACAACTATACATTTTTAAAAATAGCCTAAACACAGATTTATCTGACAAGTTGAAGCAGGTCAATGTTTTTTGCATATTTTCCCCACTTCCTTGCAAATCTGAGATGAAGTCAGAGAAATAAGTTGGAAAATGTATCAAAATACCAATCTTCTTGATAATGATAAGAATCAATTAGCAATAAAGACTATTATTGAATAGTGATAACAAATAATGGTAAGTGGTTCTGCAACAAAACACTGCAGTATGGATTGCTGTCTCTTCAGGCTCCAGGTACAGGGGTCCACAGGTGGAGGTGGAGATCAAAATCATCAAGATGATGGCTGGGACACAATCGTGAAGCTTTGATCATGTGGTCACAGCCACCATCTTGGATTTTTGCCTCCCTACCACGTATGTCCCTGCTTTCACCCTTTCCTTTCCTTTCCTTTCCTTTCCTTTCCTTTCCTTTCCTTTCCTTTCCTTTCCTTTCCTTTCCTTTCCTTTCCTTTCCTTTCCTTTCCTTTCCTTTCCATGTCAGTCAGATGGCCATTCAGCAGCCAGTGGCCATGTGCGTGTCTCATGAGAGGCTTCCCTCAGCTTTTTTTGATACCTTCCTCTCAATGGTGGCATTTTGGCTTATCTAGTTAATTTTGAATATCCAACAGAGTAGAAGTGATAATTAAATGACTCCTTTCTCATAAATGACAATCCAGCACATGCTTTAACGTGTTTAAAGCTACATTCATATATTTATTCCAACATACATGTATGCTAATAATTCTATCATTGGTTTCACATGCTTTCCTAAATGATAATGAGATTTTTGGCTTAATGTGCTGTGTGGAATCAGCCACTATGCTCTGTAAACCATGGTTGATGGCTCCTTAGGATTCAGGAACCCTGCTACTATGGTTTAGTCAACAAGCCATGGTTAGCATGATGCATGATTCCAATTTCAACTGTTTGTAAGCTCAGACACTTCTGAGCTTCTCAATGGCACTCCATTGAGCTGTATGGTTTATTCCGAGATGGATGTGCAGAGTGGGGTTTACAAAACCATTACCTACAAATATAATTTCAGTTTTCTTTATTATTCCTACATAACATATTGGCTGGTTTGCACAACATGCTTACTTGTGGTTAAATGAACTACAATTGATGGCATTAATTTAATTTTCTGGGCTTATCCGACACCCTGGACCAGAAATTAGCTACACAGACTGGGTTCACACAGTGCAGTTCGCTGTCTCAGGGTGTCAAGTGAACACAGGCATCCAAGGCTTTATTGGAATAAGATTAACCACAGTTCAGTACATTTCAGTTCCAAGGTTTTGTTCCAACAGATGTGAAATGACAATCAACAAGAGTGCCTCTGAACGTGCACAGAAAGCATAGCGCTGAACACTATTCTCTGACCATCTTTATACAATCAGGATGTCTTCTCAAACAGGGCAGGGTCACCTAGTGCAATCCTGAGACTCAACAGCTTCTTTTAAAAATGATATTTGCCTCTATTCATAAGCCGGTGAACTATACATACAAATTACTCATACATTATATTTTTATACACAAGGGTTACACTAAGAAAGGTAAAGAGCTTTTTCAAGATGATTGCACAAGCATATTAAGTCTTGAGAAAACATTAAAAAAAATAATGCGAATATTTGAAGCTGAAGCTCTGAAACCTTTTGCACATCAAATTTTCAACTGCATGTTGATTGCTCTAATCTACCCTTCAAGGCTAGGGAATGGAAATTGGCTGTAATTTTATTTTATTTTGTAGCTATCTTACATCATCGCCTTCTTTTAGGGCATTATGTCATCCCTGCTGAGATGCATTATCTCACGTTGGATCAGCATTAGCGATTTTTGTAGGCCTACTGCAGTGCTCCTTAAAGGACTGCCGAGAAACACAGATTGAAACCTGAAGCATTGCAAACTGGAAGGAATGAAAATTTTAACATCAAAATGCTGTTATATCTCCTCCTCCTCCTCCTGGTTCAGTATCTCAATTTAATGTTTATATATTTTTGTTGAAAAAAAGAAGGAAAAATATTAGTTGAGTCTATGTAGGTTAGTTTAAAAAATAAAACAGGAGCCAGAGGAAAATTAAGAAATACTCATAGCCAGGAAAAAGTACTAGGTGTTGTGATTGTTTTCCATTTCCAAAAAGAAAGGAAATAAGGGGGATAGAATCAGACACAAAAGCATAAAAAGAGGCAAATCTTAAACTGATACCACATATACTGCAGGAGACAGCAGTAATACCTATTGTGTTTGCAGAAAAAATGTTTTCATTCATTGAGAAATCTATTTACAGTGAAAATGTATTCACTTTATTGAAATGTATACAACTGATTAAAAACCAAGTTTACTGACTAATTCATTGGCTACCTGCTTAATTTGATTATTGAACAAGCTCATTTTCTGGGTTATATGATAATTGAAGCATTTCGTAAATGCATCAAATGGGTTTGAGTCACAAAATATGCTTTTGCAATGTCAAACAAAAGCCAAAAAGGAAAAAAGAGGGAGAGAAAAAACAAGCTGGAAACTAACCAACATGTTTGGGGAATACATTCTGATTAGGTGTAGCAAGGCACCATTTCTCTTATTCATACTGAATGATTTTGCCCTCTGAGAAAGATTCTCAGAGGGAAACTCACTGTCATTTCACTATTTTTAAAAATTGAAGGGTGCATATATGTGTGAGAAAGAAAGAAAGAAAGAAAGAAAGAAAGAAAGAAAGAAAGAAAGAAAGAAAGAAAGAAAGAAAGAGAAAGAAAGAAAGAAGGAAAGAAAGAAAGAAAGAAAGAAAGAGAAAGTCTGAATAGGGAGAACTTTACACTCATATTCTTCTTATGCACTTCACTGTTATTCTTTCTTATGCCCTTTTCTTCACTGTATGCTGGCTACAGTATACAGCAGTGTTTCTCAACCTTGACAATTTTAAGATTGTCAACCCCCAGCCAGCCAGAATTCTGGGAGTTGAAGTCCACCCATCTTAAAGTTGTCAAGGTTGAGAAACACTGATATTCAGTAATGTATCACTGAACAAAAACTCTGCTTCTTTGAAGCTTTTATCTGCTAGTTCCCCCCCTGGTCCTGATGCTAGGAATATCAGATAAAATGTCTCATATTAACTCTTGCATACATTAACTCTGACCAGACTAAATAATTGCTTCCGTAAGAGCCACCATGAGCCCAACAGGCTAGACTTTTGCCATAAAACTTTCAGATCATACTAGATATTTTGACAAATACTGCAATGGGAACTCATTCTTCTATCTTAGCAGGAGATGTATTGGAAACTAAATCTCAATCTTTTCCTTCCTTATGTTTTGGTCTTCACTGCTTTTAGGCAGCGTCTGTTGAATCATGAAACACTTGCAGGAGATCTGTGAGAGAAATTACAGTCCTTGAGTAACGTTGTGCTAAAACCAGCCTGCACTAAACTATTGCCCTCTAAAAGGGTGACTCCCAGAATTTCAACAGCCATCATGATCAGAATGGCTGGGTGTTGAAGTATAACAGAATATCATATATTTGCTCCTCAAACTAAAACAGATAGCAGAGGAAAGTCCTGTGTGGGCATGCTGTATGTGGTATCTTGATGCATGGAATTAGAAATCTGGACCTAGAATGTGGCAACAAAAGTGATCATTTTTGCAAGATAGATTTAAAAATTGTTGATTTTATAAGATGTAAACCTATTGTTAATGTGCTAAAGACAGTAAGAGAAAAAGTGTAATAGACTAAAAATACACTCCAGTTAATGCATTCCTTTGTTTAATTTTAGACAACTTTTGGACCCAATATCACACTAAAAAGTATATTACACATATATACATAAAAGTGAGTTCCAACCCATTTTCAGTCTTAATCTCTCTTCCTCAATTGTTCATTAATTATGTTTTTCTTTTCAACAATGTTCTGAAAAATGTATAAACTGCTGTCAACACCTCAAAGATAAGAATATTTACCTTCATTTGGTCAGGTTTCTGTTTTTGATTATTAGTATTTTACATCTTTACACAAAAGTTGCATTATTCTACCTGAAGATACAGTGGCATTTACTTCTGAGTAAGCATGTTCAAGGTCATTTTCTAACAGCCAACATTGTGAGAATGGGTGGCTCTGGAGCTGATTTCAAACTGATGCAAATGTGTGATCAGCATTATGTGTTTTGAGACCATTCACTCTCTTTTCACTGGGTACAGTCTTTACATTTGTGTTTCCATAGCTTTGCATTCTTAGAGTTATAAGTACATGCAGCAATAATGAGA
Organism: Python bivittatus; assembly: GCF_059951505.1. Taxonomy (NCBI): domain Eukaryota; kingdom Metazoa; phylum Chordata; class Lepidosauria; order Squamata; family Pythonidae; genus Python; species Python bivittatus. Next base: position 2,570,092 of record NW_028277112.1, on the reverse strand, counting down.
TCTCATAAATGATTGTAGGCTTTTATAGAATTGCCTTAGTGACTGGAGTTCTGTTGCCTTTGGGCTTACTCAGAATCTACTGGTAGTAAGTACAGTCACAAAAATGGTGCAGTTATGCATTTGAGGAATAGTATGCCAATCAGTCATCTCTAAGCTGGTATTCTCCAGGTATGCTGGGTTTGATCCATACACAGCTCCCAATCTAGTTGAAGTCCAATTCATTTGGTGGGCAGCAGTTTGGAAAAGGATGAGTTGTTATATGATCCTATTTGTTGCTAGCCATTAGCATGCAACCTGTGTCAAGTTGATGTTGACTACACAATTCACCTAGAATATGTTTGAAATTTCCACTCCTACATCAATTGTATGAACAGACAAGCTGAAACTACAGAAGCTTTCTGTCCTATCTCATTCTCTCAAGCTAGCAAGATGATGTAATCTGTTGTACTATCGATTCTACCCTGTTGTCCATGTCATTATAGCTGCAAGCAGAATCTATCTTCTGCCTTACATGTGCTGGTGTTTCAAATGACTGACATTTTGATTGTACTGCAGAAATACCAATTTACTCTCAAAATAAAGGGAATAGGTAAAGGCAGCCTTGCCAATGATAAATTCACATGAAAACAGATGGGGCAGGGGTGCAGATTAGCTGTTGGCATGAGGAAGAGAAGAATATGAGGTGCACTTTAATTAAGGAGACATCACCCTCCCCTTTTGAAACTCACAGAGTGCCATTTGAATAAGATTTGTGTGTATATGTAATGGCGGGGTGGGGGGGTGGGGTGGGGAGCACGGTTCTCTTTTAATTTGAATCTCTAAAATGCTGAAAAAACAAACAACTGCCAAAATATCCATTTACCTTTCATCATCAAAGAGGGAGGATATCGGGAGATGCTCTTTTTCAGAGGAGCCTGTGGTTTTGCACAGTTTGAGGCTATCCATGATAGCATTGCTCTTGGTAATGAGTTAATAACCAAACTGGCTCCTCCTTTATAGCACAGCAATGGGCATGGAATGAAAGCCCAGAGGAAGCTTCCTGATGGAAAAATCCACCCAGCATCTGCAGGAATTGTAGAAATGTTATGGGGTATACATGTCATTGAGAAATGTGATACAGGTATACTCAGGCATTTCTCATATATCATTTTTTATTTGGTTGTATGTTAAGCAGAAGAGGCTCTTTCCTACTTCTGTGGTCTTTAGTGGAAAAAAAAAAGACTACTTAAGCTGCCTTTTGTTGCAAGGCCACTTTGGAATTGAAATGCTCTATTCACCTGTTCTCCTTTCTTTTTTCTTTTTTAAAACTAGGCCTATGGCACTGGAGATAATGCTGTTGCTCAGTTTTGGCAAGGTACATTATGCTTAAAGAACAGACTTCTGTTAAAGCAGACCAAAGCCTGGGACACAATGGATTTTGTTAAACTATACTGTTTGGAGTTTGTTCACTGTGTTGTGTGAACGCAGATATTCTAGATTGTTTAATAAACTGTATTCAAGTAAACCATAACTGAGGTCCATTCTATTTCCTTCAGCCACCTGACTCTGGAAGGCCCAAAGGCAGGTTATGAAGGCAACTGTTCTTGTCCACTCTTATTCCCTAGTGATAAATAGTTCTATACAGCATTGCTTTGGAACCAGGAAACTGTATATACTCTGTCCTGCTTAATAGTTGCTGATATCCACTTGGCATTTGTTTCATTTCCTTCAAAGCATCTCAACTTGAGGGCCATCCCCGTCTCTTCTGTCATCCAGTTCAATCCGTTCATTAATTATACTTCTTGTGAAGCAGTACTTCTGGAATTACCTCCTCATCTTTTTCTTGGAATATCCGGGACAGACTTGCAAGGCCTGAAATTAATGGGTTATAGCATACAGATAAGATATATACAGATGTATCCCTGATGCTCCAAAGGCTAGGGGTAAGGATTTTTTTTTTTTTAATGGGCTGAAATGAAAAAGTGCCAGGAATTCCATCTGCCCAAATCCTAAAATTAATCCAATTTGGGAGTGAATCCTTAGGAAAATATAGCCCACCAGGGAAGTGCTAAGAACTTTCAAAGGAAGATCTAACAGGAAAGCAGAATGGCGAAGCACAGACAGCTCTTTATCATCTGACTTGAAAGAGAATGGCATAGTCAGAGCAGTTCTAAGATGATTCCCCTCCCCGCCCTCAGCCAAAGGATCAAAAAGACCAAACAGAAGAGGAGTTGGAAGAAGATGAGTTCACAGGCAAGACTGATTCAGTAACTCGTGATTTGGCAATGGCGATGAGCAAACTGTCAAGGCTGAAAAACTGACCTTCTGCTCGAAGGGAACTACTTCAGACATCTTTTTGAACAGCAGAAAAAGACCCATTAATTAATTTTATTGTTTCAAGAATGTGTGTTTTGAGTTCTCATTTTGTTCTTTAAGATGCAGCATCTTAAGAGAGGGGTGGGTAGATTTTATGGTTGGAATGCCTGGCCTACTGGCTAGGAATTACATGGATTGTAGTCAAGCATTTGGAAAACATCGTGTTGGAAGAGCTGGTTTTCAGGATCTACTTTTTTTTCTTGTTAAACCCTTAAGAACTACTAGTCAAAGAAATTGGGGCTCAGACTGGTGGATGTAGAATTGAAGAACAAGGTGTCACCTTACTGTGGTGTATTTGCTGATTTCAGTTATTAGTTTTTAGTAACAGAATTCAAGAGCACATCTTTTGAAACCCTAATGCTCCTCAAACTTTCTCTATTTCATAGAATTACAGAATTGGAAAGTGCCATTGAGGCCGTTAATTCAACCTCTGGCTCAGGGCAGGAATCTAACTTAACACTTTCCCAATAGATCAGCATTTCTCAACCTTGGTGGCTTAAAGATGTGTGAACTTCAACTCCTAGAATTCCCCAGCCAGCATGCTTCAATTCTGGGAACTGAAGTCCACACAACTTCAAGCCACCAAGGTTGAGAAACACTGCAATAGATGGTTTGAATACATCTACCCGCTGTTTCTCTAGATGTTTGGTTCCACCGTTGAATTGCTCTTATGGTTAAGATATTTTTCCTAACATTCAACCAGAATCAATAAAAGAGAATATATGTAGCTCAGAGAACTCCAAGGACTCCACAATTCAACCAGATTTTTTTTTTTGTAATTTAAGTCTATTATTCCATTCTCTAGGACAAATAAAACAAGTTGAGGCCATCCTTATAATAACACCTGCAGCTAGATTTATACAACACTTAATCTGGTTACAGAATTAACCCAGTTTGGCAAGTTGCATAATACAGGACAACATAAAGCAACCAAACAGGCTGGCATCCCCCAAGTTAAAACTAAGCAAACTCAGCATATTGTGTGTGCAGCCCCTTGCTCTTTAATCAGTCTGGTTAAGCACGTGGTGCACAATCAGCCGAGAATGCTATCATAACCCCCCTTGAACTTCATTTCTCAAGGCTCAACATTTGTAGTTCCTTCAATCTCCCCTCAGACATCTTAGTTGCCAGTCCTCTGAACATTCTTATTTTGTTTAAAGCACCTATTCTAGTTTTGTGAATCTTGTTAATGTGCTGTGCCCAGAACAGGGCAAAGTATTCAAGGAGACATTGGACTAGTGCAGAATAATTTAGATATTTGAAACTGTGTTGTTATTGATGCTGCCTAAAATTGCACTTGCTTTTTTTTTTTCCAATCATGTCAGATTGCTGATTCCTATTCAGCTTGTCATTGACTATAATTTCAAGATTATTGACACATGCTGCTGCTAAAAGCTAGGCAATCCGTTGCACATGACCGGGAGATTCTCCATTAAATCATGCTGTACCTTCTTCCTGCTTCTGTTTTAACAGGGCTACCATATCTGGTAAAATGTGGGCTATCCATGGGTTATAGCAAAAACTTAGAGTTTATTGTGCCTCTTTGCTGTCATCTAACATCCAGATTTTTGTGGATGGCATCCCCAATTTTAAGGTGTGATTTTTACTTGGCAATAATATTTGTGAATGCTGAATGGGAACCATTCTCTTTCATCAGTCATTGCTTAGTTTGTACTAGAAATGTGTTCCTTTCTTCCTGTTTTCAAGCATAAATTCCTTCTTCCTACATTGTTTGTTTAAAGAGTTCCTTTTAAGGTGTCAGTCAGCATCTGATTAAAGTACTGTACATCTTATTCCAGAGGGTCAAATAAATTTAAAGAAATAAGCACACAAATACACATCATTGACAGAAAGTTTGGGCTTTGGACCATGGATTATGAAAGTATAAATATTCTTCATAATCTACTTCTTTCAATTTCTTAAAATTTCTAATGCTACCAGCTAAGTTAAGTGTTTAAAGTCTGATCAGGTTTAGTAATGTTAAGATTAGTTTGTTCTTAATTCATTTACTGAAATTCATAAATTTTGAAAGTGCTTAGCATCCAACATAGGAACAAAGGAAGCTGACTTATGCGGAGCCCAAACTGCTGCTTTGTTTAACCAAGGTTTGTTAACACTAACTAACAGTGACCCTTCAGGGTTTCATCCCTGCCTGAAAATACCAGGTATTGAACCTCTGATCTTCTCCATATAAAAGCCAAGCTCTGCCATAAGCTCTGGCCCTGCAAGTGTCCAATGAGTTAATGTACTTTGGATAACTGAGTTGCAAGGTATACGGCTAAACATGACTACTCAGGACTATGTTCTGATATTAGTCCTAAATAAGTTTACACAATATTACAATCTTCATCGTACAGGTAGTCCTCGGGTTACAATGGCAATTGGGACTGGAATTTCCATCGCTAAGTGATGCAGTCATAAAGTACAATGTCATGTGACTGCATTGCTTAGGAATGGCAGTGCTGGCAGTCCTGGTTTCCATTGTAACCTGGAAGTTCCAGACAAGGAACACAGGGGGTGCATGGGTGCCATGTGGGGGATGGGGGATGCTGTGGGCAGGTGCTATGGAGCATGGGTAGGCCAATGGGGCTGTGGTGGGTCAGCAGGGGCTGCAGGCAGGCACTATGGAGTGCAGGCAGGAGGGGAGTGCTGCAGGTGGGCTTACGCTATGAAGGTGCTATGGAGTACAAGATCCCTTGGGATCTCCTGGGATTCCCTGGGATATTATACTCCATAGCAGGGCTCCTTGGGAGAAAAAGTGGTGGCAGCAACTTACAGGAGTGACTTGCAACCTTCCCTGCCACCTTCCTCAATGACTTTGCTTGTGGGAAGCCAGCAGGGAAGGTCACAAATGTCTATAACATGACTGCAGGATGCTGCAACCATCTTAAGTGTGAGCCAGTTGCTGAGCACCCAGATTGTGATCATGTAACCACAGGGGTGCTGTGAAAGCCAGAACTTCGAGGACTGGTTGTAAGTCCATTTTTTCAGTGCCGCCATAACTTTGAATGGTTGCTGAGTGAATGGACATTAGCCGAGGACTACCTGTATGCAGGTTAAAGATACAGGTGCCCATTTGAAGACTTAATATGCCTATCTCTCCATAGGATCGGTCTGCTAGTTTCTCTGTAGTACTGCAAAACATTTGGGTGACAATACAAACTGTGACTGTGATACATTCTTTACTGAGCAGCAGTTAACCCTGTTCAGAAATCAGAGCATGTGTGTGTGTGTGTGTGTGTGTGTGTGTGTGTACAAGCTGGTTTAGCTTGCAATTCTTTGTTTATGCAACGAGGAGTTTGGGAAAATAATTCGTCTTCACAAACCTTAAGGGGTTTTTGTAAGTGAGTTGAAAATTGCTGTGATTATCTCCTGGGAATATTTGATGACATTGCCATCCTTAGCTGATTTGCATATTTGCCCACAAGTGAAACTTCTCCATTCCAGCTAGTGGAACCATCCTCCCTCCACCCACTCAACCCCAGCAATCTGATAAATATACTGTATATATTTACACAATCTGGTGAGTGAAGAACCATCTTGAGAATTCTAATACTATACCGAAAACGGTCTTTCAGTGGGAAAGGCTTTGGTTTTCCTTCCTCATTTTCAAGATACTTTAGAATTCCTTTTGGTGCTATTTCTGGGTTTCCCTTTTGGTTGTCAGATTGCAGAAGATTTTAGTGTCATAGTTTCCAATGACAAGTCTCTTGATTACTTGTCAGCCTCCCTGGTTGATTGGAAAAAGACTCATGGGAAGAGTTTTCTCATGATGTCTTCCCTTGGGATTAATTAAAGTTGGGAAGCCAGGGAGGCTGAATGCCCCAGAGACATGAAAAATAGGGCACTTAATACACATTCCTCAGCTAGCTTTGTAAGTAGCTTACGAACCTGATATACTGTCACCTAGAATGTTACACCAAAATAATTTTTCTTTGAACAAAATTTGAATGAAACCATTTTTCATTACCTGAATGAAATGGACCCTGTGAATTAATTATTAAACTTGAAAATGAAGACATGAATTTCCACCTGAATGCATCTGAAAATCCTCTTCTGAATTTGCTTTGTACTTTTCTAGGTGATGCACACCTTTCTGCTGATTAAACATTCCCTTTCTTTTTAAGAAATTAATTTGGAATCGCACAATGTAGCCCAAAAGATTACCACACTCTGCTGCTTAGGAGCCTCAGAACTTGCTTTAATCATGTATTTCAACATTGTGCAGACTTGAAGTGTACCACGCTCCTTTGCCTTACCCACCACAGTCTAGCAACATGCTAAGACATTTGAAATCAGTGCATTCATCTTGACAAGCATAATTAATCTTCAAACACTGTTTTTCTTAACACAGAATGCCCCAGAATTCAGAACCAAAGTAACTTAAAGTATAAATCTCCTTTTAACTGTTAATTGGTTCATTGCTAGGCTTGATGTATAATTATATTCTTTCTTCCTTACAGGCTGAAAAGACCATAATTCTTGTGGTTCATTTAAAACCTTATAAACTCATATGGTATATAGGTTACCAACAACAAATGCTTTTCTGTGTGATAAGAAACCCACTAAAACCTCTTGAAATTTTTTGTTTAGTGCTGTATATTTTTTTATATTTCCATATCTTCATTAGAGGCAGATAAATAATAATCTGTGGATGGTTTAAAGGTCTCTGATCAGTTGCCACCAAGGTATCTGTAGGAAGGGGAGGTTAAAAAAAAAGTAAAATGGCAGCCACAATTGCACAATCAAAGGACCGCCCCTGTTTTATGTGGTTGTCATTATTGTTGGGGACCAATGAATGAATTTTTGATTCAGAATTTTGGGAAATAAAAGTCCTCTGTGACATGGACAGTGAAAAGAAAAATTTTACCTAAGTGGTGAGGAGAAGGAAAAATGATACAACAAAATACCTTTCCATTAGTGAACTACTGCTATGATTCTTAATGAAATAATATACCTGCTGCTAGGGAGAGTTCAGCTGTATGGATGCAGACAACAGACGGAGTAGTTGAATAAACTTACTTTTACTTTATCTTATTCTACTTGGAGGCCCTGATGATGTTGTGAACACCTAACTGGCCATTCCAGTCAGTGCTTAAAAAAAGAGAGAAGGAAGCAGCAGATAGGGCTTGAAGATCACTGGAGCAGAGGTGAGGAAAGGGGTGAAGTCTTCCTGTCTTTTCCCCAGGCCTCTGGAGAAGGCTAGAAAGCAATACTGGAGCTGGCTGAGGGGTAGAGCCCAAGTGGGGGGAAGAACATGAGATCAAGCCAAAAGAGCTCAGGCAAGTTTAAGGAGATTGGGCTCCTTAGCTAAGATGAAGGATATTGGGCTAGGAAAATCTAGAAAAATGCCAACCAGACAAGAACACAGTGACATTTGCAGCTGTGTTTGTGTGTGGTGGTGGGGGGCAAGGGGGCCAGTCTAACGAAAGCATCATTGTAGTGTCACAACACAAACCCCGCCCCTTTTCTGCATGCATTGCAATGTCATATACACGTCAGTCCCAACCCAAGAATAGCGAGGAACAGTTCCTCCAAATTCAGTTCCTTTATTGATTATACCATATGGACAGAGTCTTGCCAGACTAAATCTATACTACAGCAGCTAATGGATATACTTTGGGAGGTTCTAGGGAGTGGTGATCCTGAACCTCTTATGCTTCCCACGCTCCCCCTGTGGACTGTGTTGTCTTTCTTCTCCTTGCCCTTCCTGGAATGCACCCCCTCCTTCCTGATAGCCTTGCCCTCTCCTGCTGCCCACCATATCGCCCTCCCCTTCGTAGATACATTTCATCGCAATTCATGCTCCAAAGAGATGGGAGCTTTGCAGTGCCTTTGTCATTTTGACCAATGTTACAAGAGCCTCTGGATGCTGCGGGGCCCTTTTTTGCAGGGTCCCCATGACGCTGCCTTCATCCTATCCACAGCCCATGAGTCGGGCAGGCTTGGGTCCTTCTTTACTGTACCAATTAGATTCTGTCCCACTTATTTTGACATTGCTCAAGGGCAGTCTGAAGGTTAGAGCATCTGTCAGTAGCTGCCTTGAAGGGAAGTCAACTGACTGCTGAAACGTGGAAGAGAAGCAATAGAGACGGGATAGGGGTTGGCACTGGGGACAGCCACTTTATTCTGGCATGACTCCTATCCCACCTCTCCTGCTTTCTCCTGGTTCACTGATGAAAGAATAGTCCTTCACCGCAGCAATAAAAAAGGCCCTATGAGATGCAGGACAGGTTGGGAATCAGTGGCAGGGGATCACTCCAAAATGACGTAAACTGTGAGGGTTTTTTTTTCTGTAGAGTCTTAAAATGTATACTAAGAGCGTACAGCCAGAGTGCAGATTTAATTAGCTGCTCTGCATGTGCATTCACTGGAGTCCTTATCTTCTGCAACAAGCCTGTCTTGATTGCAATCTGCTGGACTTTCAGAGAACTTGTTTTAAAAATTGTTTCTCTTGTTCTGGTCAGAGGCCTATTTTATTTCTGAACCAAGTAAAGGTTGCAAGGTTTTAAGTGACTTGATTCATTCTGCTTCCTTAAATGCCTTGCTCTACCTTTTTATATGGACTTTGTTGGGGCCTCTTTCTCTCTGGCAAATAAGTAAGCTGAGGCTTACTACTACTGCCGACTTTCCAGACCCACTATGTTGAAGACTGCCATAATAGGCAAACCGGCTACAACAATACTCTTCATTTATTTTGATTTATGATAGTCCTCTTTTTTAAAAAGGCACTTAGCTAAGCCCAGGAGTTGGGTTGGCTTCATTTTGGTTTTAGGCAGCTAGGCAGATTGAGCCCACTCAACTGAAGATCCGGTCAGAAGGAGAGAGCAGACTGGGACAAGGGCCTAGTTTTTAAAATCTGGGAGCTGGAGCAAAAGGAGAAAAGGAGAGAACCACTCCTGGAGTGAGAGAACTCCCTGCCCACATAGTGAGTACTCTAGGGACAGGAATACATAGGGTGTGAGAGGCTTAGGAAGGAATAGAGAAAGTGTGAGAATGACCTGGATAAGGGGAGTGTGTCCTTCCTGATCCCATTAGACTTCTTGGTAGCATTTGATGGACCATTAATGTCATTTACCATCTATGAGGGTCTGGGATGGGTCACTATTTTGTGGTGGTTCCACTTCTATTTAGGTGGAAGGTTTCTGTCAGCAGTCATCACAACAATGATCAAGTCTGTGGTTACTCCAGTGTGCGGAATCACAAGTCTTGGCCCTCTCCCTCATGTATTTTAACTTCTGAATGAAACTGCTAGGAGAGGTCATCCATCATTTTGGATGTGGTGTCATTGGTTTTCTCAATTGTACATTGCCGCCTGAGTCTGGACATGTGATGCTGTGGAGGTCTTGAGTCAGTGAGGGAAGGCTGTCAAGGACCACAAGGAGAGACACCTTGGTCTATCTAAAATCTAGCAAGACAGGGCTACTCTTTGTTCATAAACATCTTGGTTTCCCTGAAACATCATTTCCAGTTGTAGCTCTAAATGGGGCAATGCTCTCACTGAAGTAGCAAATCTATGATTTTGGAGTGCTCCTCGATTCCACCATTCCTGCAGGTGGAATCTATGGCCGGGGGGTTGAGGGGGGTGCCCAGCTTTGGCTGCTGCTCCACTTACGGCCCTATCTGGACTAAGAGGCCTTGATAATGGTCATTATGTCCTTATCATCATGCAGTTGGATTACTGCAAAGCATAACATGTGGGGCTCTTTTTGAAGATGATTCATAAACTACAGCTGGTACAAAATGCAGTGACCAGATTGTTGTTGGGAAGACCCACCATTGTAGAATAATGCTTATTTTACAGTAGTAGCAATAATTATTGTTGTTGATATTATTATTGTGCATTTTGGGAGACTGCTTTACTTGAAATTCTTTTGTACAGAGTCATGAGATTGGGACAGTATTTAAATAAATAAATAAAATAAATACAGAGTAAGAGTTTGAGCCACCTAGAGTCACAAATATGAGTTAGGCAGCTATATAAATAAAAAAAAAAATGAAATAAAATAACTACAGTAATATCAAATAGTAACAGTAACAGTGTAACTAAACATAAAGTAAGATTAATAATAATTCTATATGGGAATTCTGTGTAGTTTTCCTTCCATAAAATTTACGATTATAAATCGACAACAAATCCTACAATAATAAAATGTCCAGGAGGACAGCCTTTCTTGCCACCCCGAAAACAACACTGATACAAACCAATCTTTCTTGGAATCCCATAGAGAAGGTCACAACTGAGAAGGTTGTCTCTAGTTGCTGCCTGAATGGTGGGGGATTTGGACATAGGTTTCTGAAGAATCTGTGTAAGATTCTTGCAATAATACACCCACTTCATCATACATGCTAGAAAGTTTTGTTGCATGTCAAGCTGCCCTAGTTGTGGAAGTATCTATTGGCAAAGCAATTTGTTTTTGGTATAAAAGGGATTGTTGAAGTTTATCCTAATCATCAGTTTGAGTTAATGGTTCTCTTTAAAAACAGTTCAGAATTATAAAGGTTTGAGGATATTAATCTCAGGACCATTTCAGGGAAAGTTATCAATCCAAGTTATGATTTTCTTAAGCAAAACTGATGAGCCAGAAACTCTTGCTTTGCCATAATTTCAGGCTCTGTCCTACATCAAACTGAGATTTAATTATAATTGTAGTGATGATCATTCCATCATTCATTCATTGATGTCATTCATTATCAAGATCCAAAGTCTGGAAGACTTTGAACTGAATCTAATATGAAGCTGTTCATGGGCCACATCATGCTCAAATTTCTCTTTGTAGATCACCATCAGCTTAACAGCTTTTCAGGAAGTATTCTTTTTAAACATCTTTCTTTTCATCACCTTTCTTGAAAAGGGTCCTTTGGGTGAGACTTATTAATAGTGCTTTGAATGTACCCAGAGCAAATATTATACCCAGACAATAAAAGATGACTTTTTCTTGCCTTTCTGTGACAGGCATTTTCTGATTTCTTATGTCTACACATGTATGTGTCCCAGCTGATTCAGCTGGGCCTCTCAGTGAAATTGTTGCCATTGACCATGTTCCCATTTGGCATATCTAGTTGATGTGTGACTTGAGGACACTCCTTTGTGGTGTTTCTACTTCCACTGCTCTAAGCACTCCCAGATGGTGGCACTGGGGACTATTGCTTGCCTGCTTAGCATGGCCTATGGAGTTTCTCTGGACTCTACTTTGCCCTCTATATCTTGAGCTCTTGCACTAAAGAGATTTGGAGATGGATCACATCATTATGCTAATGATATCAGGAACAATCTCTAGTTCTCAGCAGTCCAAAAGAAACTTCATCTATCATATATGCAGTGCCTGGATGTACATAATGATTGGATGTGGGTGAAGAAACTGAGATAGTCCTGAAGACAGAAGCCCTGTCGATCAGCAGATAATCTAATTTGGGATTGAAGGTACATCCTGTTCTGGATGGGTTGGCACTGAACTGGAAAGGGGTACTGTAAGATCCTGTCCTACTCCTGGAAAATCAAATGGCAGTAGTGGCCACCAATGTCTGTCTTTTAAGCCTATGGCACTCTCTGCAAATTCCAGTGATGCCAAGATGATGGTGATTGATTTATATATGCAAGTATATAGATCGGCTCATTGCAGGATGTTGTCATACACATGTTGGCAACTGACTCTCCCTACCCTCCAGGACACCCATGTTCTGAGTCTTTTCTTGGGAAAGGAAGAACTGGCTATAGTGAATCCTGCATTAATCACATCTCATTTAGAAGTGAGGCTGTTTATGCAGGCTGTTTTGAAAAATATTCAAGAAATAAAGCTAGTATAAAATGAGGTAGCTAGATTTTTATCTGGAGAACACTTTGTAGCCATTATCCTAATCTTTGAGCAATTTCACTGGCTTCCAGATTGCTAGGTGGCACAATTGAAGATTCTGGTTTTGATAAAAGTTTAAGGTCAGAATATATGAAGGATCACCAGGCCTAGCTTCAGCTTTATAGCTTGGGGCTAATGTTTCTTATAGACCAGCTATAAATTTAATGACTAATTAAAAAATACACGCGTAGAACAAAATATGCACACATATTTTGAAAAAAAGTAACTGAATTAGTCAGTTAATGACAAATTTTGAACTTATTTTTACCCTTCTTAACCTGTAATATGTGCAGCTCCCCTATGCCTGTCCAGTAGCAATACAGAAATTTCATGTGCTTATTTTCATGCCACTTTGTCAGGCTTGTTGATGAGAACTTGGCAGTTGTTCCTGACACTTGATTCAACATGGTTTGACAAGACGCGTAGGCTTGAATTTGGCTGCAGACTGTCAGGCACAAGACACAGCGTGGTTACCTAAGAATGTAAATGCCTTGTGACTGACAGTTTACTGCACATTAGAATGAAGCCACTTAAAACAGTAGATAGCCCTCCATCAGTATGAAGGTGTCGCCACCTCTTAAATCCACTGTAGTGTAATTCTAGTGCTTCTTTTTCCTGCTGTTCCCATGGTTTAACAGACTTTAACCTTGAACTTCTGGGCTTTGAAGCTGGATGTCTCTTGGTGGTTGACCTAACTAACATCTCTGCACTAAGAAACTTTGGCTTTCAACATCATTCCTACAAGTTTGGGACCAAAATCCATATTAGTTAGTTTTATGTAAAACAGGCTGTCAACATCCCTCTTCTTATCTACCCAGAAGAGGTAGCAATAGCAATTACTATCTATAGTGAAAAAACAGACATTTCAAGTTGAGAAAAAAAGAGAGGATGACAGCCAGAAATTAGCTATCCAGTTTCCAGTAAGATAACTATTACATACTGTTAAGAAGAGCTAAGGAATAAAGACCCTGGTTACTTTGTTTAGTATTTGCTGACAGTATCTTCTCAGTAAGTACATAGATTTTGCCTCTTCGCTGATTGGTTAAATTACTGGGACATAAGTGTAGTAATCAAGGACCACAAGGCTAGATCTTTATCAAATAAAGAGCAAAGTCAATTATCTTGTTTCATACAAAGCAGCCTCCTCTGCTCACGTTCTGTAGATGTTTTGGCCATTCTTTCTAGGAATTATGGAAATTGTAGACCAACACATCTGGAGGGCAACAGGTCAGAGAAGACTGATACCTTGAAGTTCCACAGTAAAGGAAATATTGTTTACTTATTGGAATCAATGATGGCTGAAAAACCAACGGAATGCAACTGAATGCTATCCATCAGATTCCTTGAAGTCTGGGTCTTTGCACATACTTCCAGAGAATGCAGAGCAATTCTGAGCAATGTTTGATTATTGATTAATTGATTAATTGGAATTTAGAAGATCCAGTAGGTCTGGTACAGAGATGAATTAAATGGACAACAATATATGTAAAATCCTCATCCCCACACAACCTCAAAAATAGTAACACAAAGTAGAGCAACATTCAATCATGATACATATTTTCTCTAAACAAAATAAATACATTCAGTAACAGCTCCTTGTTTTTCTTCAGAATCTTTGGACAGATAGCCAGTATTTATTCATTCATTTATTGGGCCACTCAACTCAAACAGTGTGACTCCTGGGTGGCATACAATAGAAAAATAATGAACCAAAAGAATCACATAGCATTAAAATATACACAAAATATAAAATGCAAAATATAAAATGGTGACCAAACACAATAATTAAACAACAGAAAGACTCCACTCAGTTGAACCCAAATAACCATGAACATGGTCTTAACGGCTTTCCTTTCCTTTTTTATATATATTTATTTAAAAAAATTCATAGAATAAAAGACAAATCAAAAGAAAATGAAGAAAGAAAGAAGTGCAAGAAATGAAAAAAGAGAAGAAAAGAAACTAAAGTTAAGAAATTTAATTACTTTTGACCTTTTTTTCCACAGATAGTTACAAGTTTATAATCCCTCCTCCCTCTTAGATATTATACAAGTGCCTTCAGTCCCTCATTTAAATCTTAAGAGCTTTCTTAAAGGTGAGTGGAGTTGGGCCTCTCTTAGATCAGGGAGCAGATTGTTCCAGAGCTCATGGGCAGTCACCGAAAAGTCATGCTTCCTAGATCCCATGACAAAGTTTAAAAGAAGCAAAGATTAAAAGAGGGAACCTGGAGCATGCCCTTCTTATGGGAGTGCATGGGGTGGGCAGATATTTTTGGGAGAAGGGGATCCCACAACGTAAGAGTATGTGAGAATGACCTTGGGAGACAGAAGGAAGAGCCACAGACTGGAGAACCGGTGTGTAAAAGATATCTCAGTCCACAGAAGGGGGGAGGGGGGGGGGACATGGGAAGAGTTTCAGAAAAGACCCTCCCTAATTTTCCAGAGAGTAAAAGGGGAGGAGGGGGAGATAGTAATTATAGACAGTAATTGTAAGATTCTTTTAATGTGACCTTACAATAAAGATAGAGTTAGTACTCATAGTACTTCTTGTCTGGACTACCTTGAAGGACTAACATCAATCTTGTAAGGTCATTCCCACATACCATTACACACAAGTAACCTGGTCCTATGCCACGTAGGGCTTTAACCAGTACCTTGAATTGCATCTGGAAACCTATTGGGACCACTGCAGCTTGTGGAGTAGCAGTGTTACATGGGTGTAATGAGCTGCACCCAGAACTACCTGTGCCACTGCATTCTAGACCAATTGAAGTTTCTGGAGGGTTTTCAAGGGAAGCCCCATGTACAGCATATTGCAGTAGTCTAACTGGGAGGTGACCAAAGTGTGAGTGATCATGAGCAGAGTCTCCCAGTCCAAGAATGGGCACAACTGGTGCACAAGATGCAGTTGTCCAAAGGCCCTGGCCATAACTGCCACCTGTTTTTTCAGCCAGAGCTGTGAGTCCAAGAGAGCCCCCCACTCCCACCCCTGTATTCATAGCTTACCCTCCAAAAGTCTGATTGCACATTACCAACTCTAATTGGTATAGGGCTAAACTAGATACAACAATGACCTAAATATCAATCTAGTAAACCTGTGTCCTCCCCATGCTCCCCTTTTCAAACTGTCATTTTGATTATTTTGTATTGATTTATCTCAAATCCTACCTTTCCCCCAATAAACAGGGTTCACGATTGCTTTCCTCAATGCAGACTTTAAATCCTGATCAAGAGAAAAAACACCTGGGAAATGAGACATTTGTGGCTAGGGTGGCCATATATGCATTGCCAAAAACTGAGGGCATGCATAATTAAAAGGGAACAAAAGCTGATGCATAACATTTTCACAACCTAATGCCTGCGCTTAGCTACAAATGTAGAAATAACGATGTAAAAATCTCATTGTACATTGGGGAAGATTGTAATCAGGTCACCTATGTACCAGCCCAGTTTCCTGAAAGGGCTACTACAAAACTTACATCCCCATTCTTAGAGTGCTTTGCATTAAACTTGTCCTGTCCCAGGGTTCATGCAGTAAGGTGTGGCATGGTTGGACAATCTGGGGTCAGACCAACAGTGGAGAGAAGAATGAATAGATGAAAATAAGGTCAGGGTCCTGCAGACTTGGAGGCAGTGCTTCTGTGTCATGGTCAGAGTTCACGTTTGCAGAATCAAAGACAGAGTTTCTATTGAGCCAGGTTCTTCTGAGCCAGGTTCTGCTTGCCAGTTCTTTTTCCATCTCCTTCTCTTCCATGATGTCCCTGCAGAAGGATCCATCTGAGATGGCCATGACAAAACTAGAAAAGAGGTTAGCCTCTACAAACTGGGATAGATGGATTAGCTAATTGTGGGGGAAGAGTTTAGCACCCCACTCCTGTCCACCTGAAAACACTTGGTTATTCCATTCCATATTTTATAGGGGTTTTGTGCTGGCGGCATCTGTTTCCAATAGGCCAGCATTGTGTCTACAGAGGTCCAGAGACAGTTTTTTTAAAATAATTTATTTTATTGAAGTTTTTCGACAGAATTAAAAACAGTACAAATTTTAAATTAAAAAAGAATAAATAAAAGTAATAAGAAAGTGAAAAAGAATGACCGAAAAAGGAAAAGAAAAGATTCTAAAGGAGCGGCCTCTGATCTTCTTGACAGCAGTTATAAATACATTTATGTTTTGTCCTCTGTCTCTAAAGTTACATCATAATTTCCTTCTTTCCATAAGCTACCCTTTCTAATCTTCAAACCCATAAATCACAAGTTCATTTTTCTCTTTTTTCAGCAAAAAGTCCATAAAGGGTTTCCAGTCACTAATACATGTAGTTGTTGATCTTTCTCTAATCAAACAACTTAATTTTGCCATCTCTGCTACTTCTGTCATCTTCCCCAGCCATTCCTCCAATGTGGGCATTTCAGAGTCTTTCCATTTTTGTGCATATAATAGTCTCACAGCAGTAATCATATTTTGGTCCAGAGATAGTAAAACCAATTTTTATTGTATCCTGCAGATGCCATCTGAAAGTTTTGTGCTTTGTTACATAATAATGATGTCAGAACATTTTAATTGTAATGGTAACATAATCACAGAATATCGATTCCCAGAAGTTATTCTCTTTAACCTTATCAGGCTAATGGGAAGACTTTCCATTGACACTGAAACTCTGTTATAAAAGTAAGAAGAATATGAGTGTCACATTATGGAATGTAAGGAACAATAATATTTGGAGCCACTATAGAACCCAAAGATCTTTCTTTACTTTCTTCTGTCTTTTCTGCTTTACCGTCTCCATCTCAGTCCATGGAGATTTATGAGTATGTGGACTCATTCTTTTTGCTCTCAGAGTTGGAAACTCAGTCACTGCCCTCTTCCTTTTCTTTCCTTCCCATTAGGGATTTTTCTTTCTTATTTTAGGGTCCTTATCATTCTATGGTGACCCTAAAGATGCATCTATTGAATGGTAGGTATTCGTTCTCAGTACAGTATATATTAGCTGGATTCTTTTCTGCAATATCAGAGAGAGAAATAGACAGTAAAGCTTCTGCACTGCTTTACTTCACATCATACTACTGGCCTCCAATGGCATATTCAGCAGCCACAAGGGGCTACTGACACCTCAGCCAGTACATCCTATGGGAAGCATTGAGACAGGCTTCTGTGCCTACACAGATGGAGGTAGTAGGAACAGTGTGAATTGCAGGTTAACCCACAGGGTGAAAAAAAAAGAAAAGAAAAAGGCACAGGTGACACACATAAAAACAGGTTAGGTCTTTGCAGTCTTGGCTGTCATTGGACCCTTTTGAACTCTCTCTCTCCTCCCTCTACCCTGCAATAGATGCCCTGGTAAAGTGTGGCAGCAAAGCAAATAATATCACTTTTATTGTCCTTCCTTGAAGCTAATTATAGTCACCCTGCAAGGCCTAGAAAAGAGCCCGGAAGAAGACTAGGGGATGGAGTTTGGCGGGTCTCTCAATTTTTAGATTCGGCTGCAATAAATCTATCAATTTCAACCACTTCACCATAGACATATGCAACGTCAAAGGAAGATTGAATAAAGCAACCCTTTCTAACTAGTTTCATAATCCAGAAGTAAGAATAGTTAGATTTCACAAACAAACAAACATTTATACTATTGGACTAAAAGACTGTAATTAAACTTACTCTGTTTAATTAGGTTTTTGTTCCCAAATGGGCCACCAATCCCAGGATTTCAGTGGAGAATGTCTATCTTTAGTCAGTTTCAAAGATAATCTTGTAAATTTCAGAACCATATGAGAAGACAGCTTGATATTCTGTTAGAAGAGGATCCTAACATGAATTGCTAGAATAATAACAATCCATAGCTTTTGGAAACATTTGCTTTTTTTTTGTACCAAAAACATTTGATCTTTTGTATACTTGATTATCATAGATTTGATCTGGGAATAGCATTTCTGCTTAACGTATTTTAAAGTGTTTATGCTTGTCTTCTTCCACTAGCAACTCGTACACCTCAAGTTGTAGAGTGACACATGTGCATTTTCATGTCAGTGACTAATAGTTGAAGTTTCTTTGGGTTCAGATAGTTTCTTGAAGCAGGGCATTTTTCATCATCTGGAGCTCACTGATAATTATGCCGTTTCCATTGCCTGAAAGTTGAGGCAGCAGCCACATGTCATAGAGTTAAAATGACTGTTTATAGGGCAGCTAAATTATGTCATTATCAGTTTAAGTCAGCTTTTGCTTTGCTCCTGGGGATAAAACAACAATCTGAATCTTCTCAAACTCATCAGACAAGAACAGAGTGCCAAGAATATAAATCTTCTCTGGAGCCAAAATGTAGGAAAAAAAAGAGCTGTGTGTGAGCATAGAAAAATGTGGTGACCATCAGATAAAAGTGACAGTGATGCTCTTGACAGAAAATAAGTCAGATTGCTGATTGGTTGATAACTTTGATGTAATAGTCTGCAATTATTTAACTGAGATTATATAGTAAGATTAATAGGAAAAGATGATGAAAAAAATGCATGTTCTCCCTCCCTTCAAAAATTCATCCATTATATATTTCTATATCTAGAATTTGATCTAATATGGATTGCTTATGATTGAAAGTAAACTAGATAACAGAGCAGAACAGACATAGAATTTTTTTAAAGATAAGTTGTTGAACTTTTCTAAACAGTGAAAATACTTAATACCTGGACTTTTAAACTGGGGTCCGATATACAAATTAAGAGTATGAGCAGTGAGCAAAGAGATCCCCAGGTTAAATCTCATAGGGATTTAACTAACTGATGGTGCCCACGGTCTGTAACACATGCTACTTGGGAATTCTGAATCCCAATACATCTGAAGGGTACGAGGTTGGGGAAGTGTATTTTATAGATGGTCTAAGATTATTTTTTGATATCTCCAGTTCACAGAAGCAGCTACCAAGTGATTGAAAACCAGGGACTTCTACCTGGGGGAATAAAAAAAAGTCAACATGGTGGCCATGACTGCACGTAAGAAAAGCAATAGGACCTCAATCTTGTGGTTATGGCTGCCATCTTGACTTTTTTGACCCAATCCCCTATGGATGCCCCTGCTGAAAACTTCTGCCTGAATTCCTAAGGGCTTAATAGCTATCAGAAAAGGCATCACTGTGTTGGAAAGATAAATTTTCTGGCCTGGTAAATGCATTTTCTTCTGTTCTTCTTAGGGTTAGTAAGACCAAGTGCTGCAATGTTTCTTCCATTTTGCCCATAATCATCTCTCCTTCATAGATGTTATAAGGAAAGGGGGTAGGACCAATTTCCCTATAACCTTCAAAAGCAAATGGTTGCTAGGACTGAGCTGATGGGTAAATGTGCACTTACTTATCCTTTCAAACATAAAGATGTAGTCACATAAATCTGTAGCTTGTATTTCAGAAATGTGTAAAGTATGTGATTCATCTCATAAACAGCTGTTCTGCGTGGTTAAATATGGGCTTAATGCCTTCAATGTTGGTTTTTAAATGTGCTGATTTTAAAAGCAAATCAGTTGCTGGTCTCATGATGCCAAACAGAAGCATAAATAATATTGGAGTCACCTTAGAAGTTCTTTCTGTTGTGAGTCAGTTCAGAATGATCTCAGATAAATAAAGGGAGGCCCCATGCTTCTTATATGGCTTTTGCCTTTCAGAGAGAGAAGGCAAAAATGACATACATACATTAGAAATGATGTAAAACTCACTGTAGGAAGATGAAAATGTTTTTTCCAAAGGCACCTCTAAGAGATGAGGAGATGTGTAGATCAGCTGTTTAATATTGACCCAGTGAATTCATGAGAAGACGCCAGTCTCTTGTCCAATGGCCCTGCTGGTATATGGACTGAAGAAAATCTCTTCCACTCTTCTCCTTGCCCTCCCATGTTGGACTAAGGTTTTGGCCAGAGCAAGCAAGAGGAGTTTCCTTGAACTGGCCTTCTTTAGTTTCTGAAATCAGCCAATACTTAGTTTCTACCTTAAAAAAAAAAAAAGTTAGAAGTGTTTCATAAGGCAGAAAGCAGGGGAAGGGAAGATATTGCCAGAATTTATAACAGTTAAGCAGGCTAGAGAATTTTCCATACTGCCTTTTTTCCTCTTCCATAGTCCGTTGTGGCTACTACCATAGTATCAGTAACAGCAGTAAATGAGGTTTGCTTTGCTTCTCGTTTTTAATCACATTTATTTTCCTCATATTTCCTTACGAATAGGTATATGACTTTCCTCCTTCCTTTTCTTCACATCAACTTTGGGGTGAAGGCTAGGTTGAGAGAGAGAGCCTAAGTGTGCTTCAAAGCATGGCTGATTGGAAATTTGAATCTCAGTGTCTCAGGCCTAGTCTCACACTGTGTCTATCTCTCAGGATGAGCCTGGGTGTAAAGAAGAAATGAATGGGGTATATGTTGGAGCAAAAGAACTAGAAATCTTCCCCCCTCCCTCACTACCTCTTCTGTCTATCTTCACAATCTGATGCCTTCCAGGTGTGCTGAATTGCTTATCCCAGAATTCATAGGCCAGCCCTACACATTTAAAAAGAGACTAGATTGGAGACGACAATTATGTGCTATTAGTCTGAACATTTCTCTCTACTCCCTTCCACCCTTTGCTGGAATTTGTGTATCTCTCTTTGTTCTTTGCAACTCTCCTCCAGACAGCAAGTGTGTATAGAAGTACTCCCACATCCACTTTTCTGTCCTACTCCCAGTGCTTTATCTATCTCATCTCTGAAGCCAAGGAGAACAAGACTGCTTTATCTTTGAAGATTAACCTGACTGGTATTTGCTGATTATACTTCCATAATCAGTAAACAGGTGACCACTGTAAAATAACAACAACAAAAGCCAAACCAAACCAAACCAAACCAAACCAAACCAAAACAGGAATACACTTCTAAAATCATGGTATCATCAAAGCAGTTTTTTTCTAGTTCTCTACCCTTAATGCAGAGTTAGTGAATCAATTTTATTAAATCAAATGTAGTTTCAGACCTGGTCCCACTCATCGGTGTCTTGGCTTCTCTTGTTTGTTTGTTTATTTGGAGAGCAGCTGGTGGAACACCATTCTGAGGCCAGCTGTGGCTCTTGGATTGAAAAGGTAGTGTATCTTTAATATAATAGAGTGGAAATTCCATAAATACATTTTCAGTGGGTATAAGTTACAGCTACCTCAATTTCATTTCAATATAAAGAAAAAGGCCCTGATGATAAGATCTGTAAACAGTGGCACAGTGCACCTATAGAGGCTGTGGAATTTCTATCTCTGGAGGCTCTTCAGAAGAATCTGGACAACCATGTCTCATGGATAGTTTAATGAGTTTTCTACACATTGCAGAGGGTTAGATGAGATCCCTTTGGTCTTGTCCAACTTTACAAATCTATGACTCTGCACAGTTGGAGTGGAGGACAACAAATCATGCATATTCATGTACTCAGAAGGTTGGGCAGACCTTTTTACTTCTTCTGTTTCATTGCATTTTCCAAAGTTTACACATTGCAACATGAGTCTCTAGAATCCTTGAGGTCCCTGAGACTGAAGGGTGTACCCGCTGAAGTAGGAGACAGTTGCTTACAAAAAAGAGGGATAACTTATTATTTAATTATTATAATACTGTGTATTTTTTTTTTGCTTCTATAGTGTTTCTCTTCTATAATTTGATCATAATTGATGGTTGACAGCATTCACTCGATTCACGTTTAGCAATATGGTACAGACAAACAAAAATCACTTAATGTTATTAATTTTCCTAATGGTGTTCTTACAGCACCATTCTGCTCACTGTTTCTACATACATTATTGTAAAAGGTTTGCAAAAATACTGATTAAAAATTAATTCTAAGACTTTTATGAAAGTTGGTTAGATTCTGTTGAAAGCTGATGGGATTAAGTCATTCTTTTTAGAACATCTTAATTAAATTTCCTCCTTATCTGAAAATGTAATAGACCTCATCATAATTGGTGAATGAAAAAAAGAGTATGGAAAGTTTATCAAGGACTGAATATCCAGATCTGGGTATCGTGGACTGGTTATTCAATATCTTTATATTAATGTTAACTCATCAGGATATTTCCACAAAATCTTGCACAATAGACAAATGTATGTTAATAACCAATAAGGTCTAGCTGGACAACATAACATATTTTAACTCATCAGGACCCCACATACAATAACAAAATTCAGAATAAACTGCACAACAATTAAAATGCAAGACATAAGCCATGTGCAGAGCACATTTCTCAAGCAAGTGAGCCAAGCCATAGATCACACGTCAAATCACACATATGCAGCACAGAAATGAGAAATTAAAGTAAACTGTAGACACATTTGGGTTTCGAAGAGGCAGAGGAACTAGAGATCAAATCATTGCCAACATTCGCTGGATCATGGAGAAAGCACGAGAGTTCCAGAAAAACATCTACTTCTGCTTCATTGACTATGCAAAAGCCTTCGATTGTGTGGAACACAACAAACTGTGGCAAATTCTTAAAGAGATGGGGGTACCAGACCATCTTACCTGTCTCCTGAGAAATCTGTATGCGGGCCAAGAAGCAACAGTTAGAACCGGTCATGGAACAACTAGTTCCCTATTGGTTTAAAATAGGGAAAGGAGTACAGCAAGGCTGTATACTGTCACCCTGCTTATTTAACCTATATGCAGAGTACATCATGAGAAATGCCAGGCTGAAAGAATCACAAGCCAGAATTAAGATTGCAGGGAGAATCATCAACAACCTCAGATATGCAGATGATACCTCCCTAATGACAGAAAGTGAAGAAGAACTAAAGAGCCTCTTGATGAGGGTGAAAGAGGAGAGTGCGAAAGCTGGCTTGAAACTCAACATTAAAAAAACTAAGATCATGGCATCTGGACCCATCAATTTCTGGCAAATAGAAGGGGTAGAAATGGAAGCAGTAACAGACTTCATTTATTTGGGCTCCAAGATCACCACAGACGGAGACTGCAGCCATGAAATTAAGAGATGCTTGCTCCTTGGGAGGAAAGCTATGGCAAACCTAGATAGCATATTAAAAAGCAGAGATGTCACCTTGCCGACAAAGATCCGCATAGTCAAAGCTATGGTTTTTCCAGTAGTAATGTATGGCTGTGAGAGCTGGACCATAAAGAAGGCTGAGCGCCGAAGAATTGATGCCTTTGAACTGTGGTGCTAGAGAAGACTCTTAAGAGTCCCCTGGACTGCTAGGAGGTCAAACCAGTCAATCTTAAAGGAAATCAACCCTGATTGCTCATTGGAAGGATTGATAATGAAGCTCAAGCTCAGATACTTTGGTCACCTAATGCGAAGAGAGGACTCTTTGGAAAAGCCCCTGATGCTGGGAAAGATTGAAGGCAAAAAGAGAAGGGGACAGCAGAGGATGAGATGGTTAGATAGCATCACTGAAGCAATGAGCATGAAATTGAGCAAACTCAGGGAGGCAGTGAAGGACAGGAAGGCCTGGCGCGATATGGTTCATGGGATCATGAAGAGTCGGACACAACTTAACGACTGAACAACAACAGACACATTTTATGTAAGGGAAATTCCTTTAGTAAGTTAATCTACTTAGTGCATTTTTGTTGGGGACTCAAACACAAGCACATTTTCTTTCTACGTAACTCACCAGATCAAAAGATAGTGGACTCAGACAGTAAGTTCCACTGAAATCAGTGGGACTGTCTTACCCCCAGGTAAACATACTTAACTTTGGATCACAAAGATGCTTGTAAACCAAGATGCATGTAGTATATAACAATCAAGAGCTGTTAGTTCACAGGATCTCCATGTGAAGCTTACTGCACTGCCTATGTCCATGAGAACTCTTTAGCCATTATATGCCATTCCTCGATTCTTTCCCCTCTACCAACCACTGGGAACTGCTTACCATGTATAGGGTGGTCTGGGAGTAATAGAAAATTCTGATGCCCTGTTACAGCAACTAATTTCTATAGCTTTGTTTTGCGTGCTAATTGGTTGAGGAAGGCAGTTTCACACATCCATTGTCATTAATGTCCCATTTGAAGGGTAGGTTTAGCTCCTGGGAATTCACTTGGGAAAAGACTTAAGTTGTTGCTGAGTGAGCAATGGTAGGAGGTTTTGGTGGCAGGAAGATAATCTCTTGCTTGTTCAGTGTATCAAAAGACTTCAAGATATGGAAGATCTGCCAGCTTGGATGAACAGGCTGCAACATAATGCTTCCTGCAACATTGGTGTTGGAGATAGATATTTATTTGCTCTATTATTTGTACGATTATGGGGCCATACGCAATAGTCTTAGACAAGTGAGAATGGCAAATGATAAAAGAGGCTGCATTACATTACTGAGCAAGTAATCAGAATGTGGCGCCTGGAAAAGGCACTGTGGGTTTTGGATAAACTGTGATCCAGAAGCCACTTCAAATGGTTCCACACCATTAATCTCAAAGGGGCGCAGTTAATTGCCATTACAGCAGCTCTTGCTCGAGTGCTTTCTCTATTGCACTGTAAGAGGGCTGAGGGTTTTTGAAATACAGGCGATTGGTTGCCATATAAAATAATTTTATTTTGGTAACACTCTGCTACTTCTGATGACAAAGACTATGTTTTATTAAGTCATTTTCTGAACCTTTACAATCACCAGAGTGGAGAGTGTTTGGGTGCTGGAGAAAGGTTAGACTCAATTTGTATTTTATCCAAGCTGTTTTCTCCAGACTGTTTCATCTTTTCCCAATTTATCTGGAACCCATAAAGTTTTATTTAGTGTATTATTAAACTTATCTCTGACATTACAGTCAACATTCTGGAAACCATTTTATTACTCTTCCATCTTCTTTTGAGCTCTGCAATAAACTGGCTTCTTAATGACAGGTGGAGCAGAAAGACTTCCATTTGGCACCATTTCTTAAGAAGTGTGAGCATCACTTAGAAAGCCAAGGGAGAACAAGATTACCAGGTCCCTGATGGATTCAAATGTGCAGAAAATGACAAAGAGCAAAAGGTTGATTCTTTCTAGGCATTCTCCAACCTTTTCCATTCCTGAAAAAAACAAACAAGCAAACAAACCCACAGCATGACATATACCAGCTTGCTTGTGTTTTAATACCTCCTATTGATCCTCAATGCCAAGTGTCTTCCTTGCACATCTGCACTCTGATACCACAAAGAAGAACATTTATTTTTAGTTTTACCATGTTTTTCTTAGGGAGATGGGCCTGGCACCTACTTTACAAGCTTTCAGGTCCAGCTTAAGGCATTTTTGTTTACCCTGGCATTTCCAAATGTGTAAAGTGACTTTGGTTTTGTTTTGTTTTTTAATTCTCCGTGTATATATGTGTGTGATTTTATTTGCTCCTTTGTATTGTGATACGGTAGTTACTATTTTACTAACACGGTTTATTGAAAGCCAGCATCAAAATGTTTTATATGAAGACATAAAGTAAGTACTGAAGTGGTCTGTACAAATACTGTATAGCCAATCCTGATTCATACTTGTACCAATGTCTCACACCTTACAGAGGAATTGAGCTTCAACTCAAGAATTCCCTTTGGCCATTCTGGCTGGGAATTCTGAGTGTTGTAGTCCCATTCCACCTGGAGAGTATCAGGTGGGGGAAGGCAATTCTGCATGAAACAAAGAATTTAATCATTTTCTTGACATGTGTCAAACAGAAAGTGGAACGCTAGCTTTGGGTTAAAAGCTATGTTTAAAACACACATACAATTGAAATTGTTGCCTCAAAATCCAAATGTTAGTGCTGGAGCTAAGGCAACTTTGAGAAAATGAAATTATGAGTGCAGAGGGCTGGCAAACACCATGATTAGAGTAGTAACAGTTTTCTTATATTCATTAAATACAAATTATCTAAGACTGAAAGCCGGGAAGCAAATAATAGAAAATAAAGTCCGTGCTAGTCTTGTACTTAAGCTTCCTCTCAGAAAGTGAAATAAACATGTGTATATGTGTGTGTTACTCACAAGTATGAGAGTGCAGGATTTCAACCGTAACCTGCTAAATTAGCATTTAGGAAAATAGACATTTCTTAATCTTCTTGACCCTATTGTAGGAAATACCACCATGCAGGATCAATTACTGTCAGATAACCAAGGTCAAATATGAGAACAGAAATATTGTTATAGATGCCATTATGGCAAGTTAACTGATCATTATCGTCGTCATCATCATCATCATCATCATCATCATCTCACAAAATATAAAGACCTGCAAATAGAAGTAGAACGACTGTGGCAAAAGTAAGCAAAGAGAGTACCAATAGTAATAGGCGGCTTGGGTGCAATCCCAAAACTTCTGGAGCACCACTTGAAGACCATCAGCATTGACAAAATCACCATCAGGCAATTGCAAAAGGCAGCTTTACTTGGAACAGCTTTTATCCTGCCACGATACCTTTAACACCATCAAACAACAACATCTGCCTATCCCAGGTCCTTGGGAAGGACTCGATAGGTAGATTAAAAGGCCAAATCCAGTCTAAACATCTGGCTGACTGTGCAACCAGCCATAATAAACTGATGTTGAATGTGTAAACAATTAGAAAATATCTGTAAGCATATGACACCAAATTTGTAAAAGAGAAACTGGAGTTTTCCATTTTCTTCATTCCTTTTCTGGCATAAACAGAAAAAAGGTAAGGAAACAAAATAAAACAAAACAAAAAGGATGGAAGAGTGAGAAAACTCTGATCAGGCTCAAATAGGAAACAGGGAGGTATGAACTATTCTGTTTCCCAACATGCACATTACATCAGATCAGATTTTGGGGAACTTTATTTAGAGTGGCCAATGTATTGGGATAATCATTAGGTCTGTGAAGGTTTCATTAGGATTATGGCTTGCTTTCCTAATGAAATCTGAAAAAGCAATGTATGGAGTGGTGTTTGGACATGGTGGAAGCCGGGATAGAAAGATATGGCCATGGAGAGGGGTAATGAATACAGGTAGTCCCCAGTTCAAGAATGAGTTCCATTCCCAAGGTCTGTCCTTAAGTCGAATTTGTATGTCAGCCAAACAGTATGATTGTATAATACTCTATAAGTAGCATTATGTAATGAACTCGATCCATCGTGTATTTAACTCAAATCATTGTGTATTTAACTTGAATTTTGCTACAATAAGCTCCATTCTTAACTATGGGTCATCTGTAACCCGGGCGTTCTTACCCCAGGGACTACCTGTGGTGTTAGTGTAAACTAGATTTAACTATATTTCCTTTTTGCCTCCTTATCTCCTGTTTTTCATTTCTTGGTCTTATTTTTCATAATCTGAAAGGAAATAAATAAGATCAGGGGTATATATGTACGTGCTTTGCTTTCACAAAGCATCTTTTTTGAAGCAACTCTGCGAAGCACAGTGGCACCATGCTTCTATGCAGCCAGTGGAAAATCTGCTTCCCTTTGTGTCATAGCACACCAGCACCTTCTGCTGCAAGTGCCTGTCAGCTGATCCATTCTTACTCAAGGTGGAAAGCAATGCCTCTGCTTTGCTGCATTTTGGCAGTGTGGTGCATCTCTGTAGGCCAGTGTTGTCCAAACTTGGCCACTTTAAGATGAGTGGACTTCAACTCCCAGAATTCTGGGAGTTTAACTCCACTCATCTTAAAGTGGCCAAGTTTGGACAACACTGCTGTAGGCAATGCAACTTGTCAAGGTGGATTGTCTGCAATATATATACCCCTAATATTCAGAGCATTATAATCATAGGCACTTTTTTATTCTTACAGAGGCAATGACTAATGCTAGTATGATGGTGAGGCTACTATTAAATGCTTTTAAAAAAATGTCTGTTGTTCTGGCAGTCCTGTAAGTAAACCAGCAGAGGATGGAAAAGTATGAATATATCAGTACTAAACTTTGATGTGAAATAGTGAAATTGAGCAAAGGAGTTGGGAGCATGGTGCTAATTTCCTCCAATGGAAAAGAGCACATCTTCGTCGGCTGCAGAAGAATGGCATCCTCGTGAGGTCGAAAGAATGCCAGCAATGTAGTGAACTGCAATGGTTTAAATGGCTTTTTCCAATTGTGGAGGGTGGTGGGGGAGAAACAGCACAACAACATCTTACAAAAAGCAGTGAATTTCATCTTTGGAGAAAGGGTTTAAAGGTCAGGAATTAAACTTCTGTTTAATTTGGTGTGGCATAATTACTCCATCCAGAAAAACTGGGCAAATGCTAGAACTTGATGTTCAGCAAAACAGAAGAGTTTTTTCATACAACCACTTCATTAACATTTCACAAATGTCTTCTTCCCCAAGAAGCAGATTTGTCCAGCAGTTTGTGCACATATCAGTATGTTGGCCCTCTTGCTTCTCCAGATGTCTTGACTAATTCACTGACCAGTTCATCAAAAACATAAAAATCAATGTCTTTCTTTAGCCAAATCAAGCAGGAATAACATGGGCTCCAGAAAGTTGAAAAAAAAGTCAGAATATATAATAATGTGGTCATGCTTTGAGGTTTGTCTCAAAATATATTTTATGAATAGACCTGATTTTTTTTTTCAGCTGACATTTCTTGTACAAAGAGCAGCAAAAACAAGTATGTACTTGTAAATCAAAAGCAAGAAGCTGTGCTGTTTCTATTTCTAAAACAAAAAATGCATGCACCAAAGTGTATATATTACTTCTCTGAAATAAGAAAAAGTATTACTGTCATAGCTTTATGTGATGCTTTACTTGATACTGAATTAACCTACTTTCTGGGTTCTCAGAATATATTGAATTATAGGTTAATTAATATGCTAATTCAACAACAGCTAATTAATCAAGGCTTATCTGTTTAACACACACACACACACACACACACACACACACACACTTGCTGCCCACTCCTAGATGGCTCAGTGTGGCTATATAATTATGTAAATGTGAACAACTTTTTATGTATACGTTGGAAAAATAGGGTCACAAAATCCATATCACTAAATGGCTGGGTAATAGGATTTAATTAGGAGTGGATTTTCTTCAACTCCAAGACAGTTTGTTATCCATCCTGAAAGAAAAGTGGAACCTAGAGTCATTGTTAGATGTGTCTGTATGGGATGTCCAAAAAAAGTCCCATTAAAGATTTAAAAGCACAGTCCTACAGATAATACGGGCCTAGGCTCTGTAAGATTTTGTCCACCAAAGTGAGTATCTTAAACTGGGCTTAGAAAGCAGCTGGCACAGGTGTTTCAACACAGGAGTGCGTGGCTGTCCCAGAAGCAGGCTAATGATATTCAGCTCTCTCTTTCTTTCCTTTTCTTCAGATGTAGGTGGAGCAGTAGACTGGCAGAACTGTTCCCTGATTGCAGCAATGGGCTGAATGAGGACCAGAAAACCTGAAGCTCAATTCAGAAAAGTCTGGAGTGCTGTTAGCAGATCTCTCTAGCTCAGTGGTGGTCAATCTGTTCTGTTCTGGACAGGGCTGCACATAAAGAATCACATTTGTAGTTTGGACTCCTGGATAAGGTAATAACCCATACCTTGAATCACACCCAAAGCTTATTAGAAGCCAGTGCAGTACGTGGAGTAGTGGTGTTACATGGGCATAATGAGATGTGCCAATAACTACCCACACTGTTGGACCCATTGAAGCTTCTGGATGGTTTTCAAGGGCCGCCTCATGTAGAGCTTGTTGCAATAGTCCAACCAGGAGGTGACCAAGATGTGACTGACCATGAGCAGGGCTTCCTGGTTCAGGAATGGGCAAACTGACACACAAGATGCAGTTGTGCAAAAACCCGCTGGCCACAGCTACCACCTGCTCTTCAAGCTGTGAGTCCAGGGGAACCACCAGATTGCACACCAAGTCTGAATGGGGTAATGCCTTCTTTGGAGGGAGGAGGAGAATCACCACAAAACAGTGCCTCCCACTCCCAACCCCCTTAGCCGGTCCAGAAGGATACCATAGTCAAAGGTATTGAAGGCCACTGAAAGATCAAGGGGAACCAGGATGGATGCACCATTCCCATCCCAAGCTCACCGCAGGTCATCAACAAGCATGACTAAAGCTGTTTCCATTAACAATATCCATTCAGGGGTATTATTTAATTTTTTATTTAATTTAGGCAAAAACTGGTTCAGATGATAATTCTCACCTGCCTAGAAGGGCCTCATGAAATGCATGAACTTTGCTCCCAGGAAAATAGGATTGCAGGCTAAAGGCAACTCCTCCTCTGCACTCAATGACAGATAGGATACTCAATTCCTCCGCCCTGGTTATCTTGGCATCCAGATATCCTCACCACCACTTTTTTCTTTTGCATGATACTACCAGGCCTGGACTGATTTTTGTGCATTCCCACAATTGCACCTGGAATTCTGATTGCCTCCCATCCAAGAAGCATAGCAGAAGACCAATTCCAACATGCATCTCCTCCATGGAGCATGGAGGTAGGACAAGGACATAGCCAGCAACCTATACTTCTGGTTCCTTATTTGAATGCTAGCTGGATTGGGAAGGGAAGCCTTTTCTCATCATATTCTTAGGGAGTCTCAGCATGGAGCATTTGTGAAAGAATGTCATGGTCAGTTGGAATCCAGAAATGTTACTGTCCCTTTCTGGAGTCCAGGTGCCCTTTGATCTGTCCTTCTCAACATGTTTCTTCTGCTCTGGCTGTTACATTTTTATCTCTTTTCAAACAACCATTTTCAATGAACTGGATCAGACCAACTAGATTAACACTGGTGTTAACACTGCTGTGATATTTTAAACTATTCACTCTCTCTCCTGTTTTTTACAAATGTTTTTATTTTATTTTGTAATGTGTCTATGTGTGTATACATGCATACATACACACAATCACACTCATATGTATATATACAGTATATGTATGTATGTATGTATGTATGTATGTATGTATAATGCTTTCCCTGTATGCATTTATGAATTGTTTTGACTTGCTGTTTTAACAGATTGAAGTCCTTTCAGAATTTTCTTAATGGAAACCAATGTACAGAAATACAGAAATATTTTAAATAAATCAATATTTCAAATAAATCAATATTAAATGTATTGCCACCTGAAGATACACAGTAGCTCTCAAAAAGCTTGCATGAACGGAGGAGTATTGCTGAGTATCATCAGAGTACTGGCAGAATAGGACATAAACAGAACCCAACAAAGTTTCTCTAGCTTCTTTCTACCATTGCTTATTATATTTCTATTTCCCACTTTTAAAGTATTCTTGCAGCACAGTTGAGTAGATTGCAAAGATTGCCTCTCATTTACTGGAGTGTCCAAGAGGACAACCTGTATCATCATTCAAAGGATCGTTTGTCAGAAAATCTCCAGTTAAGGAATGGGAAGGTTTTTGGTGGCTCTGGTCTTTACTTAACCTTTTTGGGGGTGGAGATGGGGAGCAGACAGGTTCCAGAATAAGGCTACATGATTGCAAACATCAGGATGGCTGTGAGGTGGTGGCAAAGGATTCGAATTTTGTTTCTTATTACTGCCATCCAGTGATTGCCCAGAATTCCACTGCCCAGTGATATTAGCTTTAGGCAGTGAGCCCCTAACGCAGTGGAGGGAGCAATGGTACCAAATGGTGGAGTTGTATTTCACACGTAAAGCCAGGATTTTCCAGGGTTGTTCGGACAGGGACATTCACTACAATTTCTATGTGGCTCCTGCCTGAAACTTAAAGGAAGCCACACTGTTCAATTTTAGCAGTATGGCCAGAGAGGGCTATAAATGCATAAAGTGATGTTCAAGACCTGCATGAGAACCTGGGGCCAAAGCTGGCCAATCTCTGGGCTCATGGAACTGCTCTGTAATATGTAACTTGACAACCATGTTCTTACCAAGAAATTACACCTTTTGTCTTTTTGTCTCTTGTTGTTTCTTTAACACTGGGGAGATGTTGGAAAATTACACATAGAAAGGACAACAGACCCTTGGATTGTTTTCCAACAGCCTCTAAATTCATGTGTTATAGAGATTTGAGTGTTGGCTATGAACTGGAGTGTCCCTGACTAGCCAAATTTCTCAGTTGGCAATCACTGCTTTGATCAAGTTAATTAAATAGGACGCATATCTAAAGTTTTAAATTGTGACATTCTGACTGCCAATATTTAAATTTTTCAGTGTATTTATGGGTTAAATATTGTTTTGAAAGTAATCCAGCACAATAAAAAGGGTCTTCTGCTGCAAACATTATGCTGTAATAGGTACTTACATGTTATGCCATTATCTGCAAGGCAGAGGAAAGTTTAGTAGCTCTCTTCTGCACTGACATGATGACATCAGCTTTTAAAAAGAGCGATTGCTGTTCCTGCTGTGATGGAGGCGAGCAGCTACAGAAGGCAATGTCAGTGCTTTGAATGGAGGTAGCTCCAAGCTTGAAATAACCTGCTGAGATCATTCCACTGTAAAGTAATTGGGCAAAGACAGCTTGTGCATAAAAGGAAATCTTCCTCATTCAAGAAAAGCTACTGAGCTTTTACAAGGATTTGGTACAACTTCTTTAGATGTGTGTAGACACAGAGTTGATGCTTTCTCATGGTGTACAACTCTGTGTGTACAAGGACACCTCTACCCTGGAAGTAATTCAATCTAAGTTTTTGAAGGCCATTCTTCATGTCCCTTGATCAACTGCAAATCTAGTCTCTTGGCTGGAACTAGGCTGTCTCTCTCTTGAGGCCTGCCTGAGTCTTTGCTGACTTAAATTTTGGCTAAAACAATATTCTGGGGTGAGTCCTTGGCCCAGCTTACATGTTTGGATAGTTATCCTTCCTTCTTGAAAAAGCAAATAGATTTGGATTGTCTTATTGGAGGTTATCCTCCCACCCCACCCCAAGTATACTTTATGGGCCCAGATAAAACTTTGGCAGAGCTTGAGTAGAGTGTCTTAGATGTTGACATCCGAAAAGATAAATTAAAAAATTCACATTTTTATTACAGTAAATTTTCTTTTCTTACATCTAGATATTTTTATCATATCCTTCATGCCCCACACTGAAGGGCATTCACATTGGCATGATTTGATGTCCTGCCCTCAATGGTTACTAGAGTGAGATATCACAGTATTCCTTACCGGGATGTTCTTTGTGTGTATTGAGGCAAGATTGAATCTTTGGTCCATGCATTACTGGACTGTCCATTATGTCACAGCTGGTGTCTTGATCTCACTGAATCATATTAGTAAGCTTTCCCACCTATCACGATCAGTGATTATAGATCAGCTCTGAAGGATCGATGTACTGAAACATCAAGAAGGTCCCAATCAGAGAAAATCTATTATATGGTCGCTAGGAGTTGAAAATGACTTGATGTCACATAATCAATCAATCAATCAATCAATCAATCAATCAATCAATCAATCTTAGCTGTAGCTATGGCTATTAGTAATCAAGTGGGTTTGTTCTACAACCTGCTTAAGTACATGTTTTTGCCTTTCTATCCCTCTTGTTCACCTCTGTTGATTGGCTTGACCCAGGGTCTCCCACCAATCTGTGAAGAGAACCTTGACACCCTTCATAATATTTTCTCTGCTGAGTTATATTGGTTTTTGCTGTGTATTTCTTACTTTTCTTTAATTATGGTATAATTCCACTGATTATTTTCTCCTTTGATCTATGGCTGTTTACTAAATAAATAAATGCTTTCCTTTCCATTTGCTGGATATTTGGAACCTACAGTCCAAAAACCAATTTGCTATTATCAGGGCTGTTTGGTGTGAGGTGTTGACCAAGAAAATTCAAGCTTACTAACTGCCCCTGAGAATTTCAGAGGTAACAGAAATCCTTATAGGATTTCCTTCCTTCCTTCCTTCCTTCCTTCCTTCCTTCCTTCCTTCCTTCCTTCCTTCCTTCCTTCCTTCCTTCCTTCCTTCCTTCCTTCCTTTTTAAATTATATTTTATTAAGCATTTCTAAAGGAAAAGAAAAACGAGAAAAAAACAGGGAAAAAAAGGAAAAATAAAGCACAGAGTGAATAAAAAGGGAATTTAAAGCAACATAGAATTAGGTTAACATTTTCAATATTTTACAAATCTTTGTTAAAATCCAGGTAATATATGAATATCAACAGCAATAGTCAGTACAATATAAATCACAAAATGAGATGAAGAATTACAGTAACTTCTATCCAAGCAATTAAATACTTTTATATAAAGAGAAACCAAATTTCAGATGTGACAGCAGATTATATAGTTGTAATCCAAAAATGGTTTCCAAGTTGAATTAAATTCTGTGCCAGTTTTATTTTTAAAATACAAAATTAGTTTGGACATTGAGATGTACTCCTAGCCATTCTTCTGCAGAAAGTCCTGTCCGTATTTTCCAACAGGAATTGTAGAGTATCCTTGCAGTGGTTACCATGTATAGAACATATTCAATATATTTTGTGGGAATATAAGTTTTAGTAATATTTAATTAAAAGATAACAGGTTGCCAAGCAAATTTACTATGATCTGGGCATATTATTCTTTAAATGTATTCTGTATCCATGTAAAAAAAGTTTCCACAATCCATCTTCTTCAGTCATAAGCATAAAAAACCATTCCAAATTATCAAAAACTTTCTCTACATCAGGAAAGAGCATAGTCATTTTCTTATTGTTCTGATTTATTTTATCAATAGATTTTATCAATACAGGTAGTCCTCATTTAGCGACTGCTTCGGGCAGCAACCATTTGCAGTTATGACACTGATGAAAAAGTAACTGTGAGACCAATGCCCGCATTTATGAACTTTGCAATGTCTCTCTCTCAGTCATGTGTTCACCATTAGGATCAGTTAGTACCTGTTGTCCTGTGCCTGACCCTTTTTTTTTCTTTTTCTCCCCTCGCACAGCAGAGAGATGGCCTAAACAAGCTATATCTTCCTGAGCTGCTTTTCTCCCCAGCCCAGCAAGTCCCCCAAAAGTGCCAACTGCAAGATAACAAGCTCAGCTCTGTGATTTTAATTGATTAGAACCCTGAGCTGCAGCCTGAAACTGACAAGACCCTAATCAATTTCACACTGAAGGCTTTTGTTTGCCCTGTAAGCTGCTGCTGGCTGGGAGCTCTCAGCTCACTAGGCAAACAGGGCAGCACTAGTGTATTCCCTTCAATGTGTACTCCCCATTGTGTGCCTGCTTAATCTCTTGTAATGCCTTCCTCTCCAATGAATGTAAATACAAACATCAATCCTCTTCTTGCTAATTAGCCCAGCACTGGGGTGAGCATTCCAAAGGGCGGGGGAATGGGGGGAAAAGGGCTATAAGATTTGCTCTTTTACCCAGCTTCTTCATGAGTTGCATTCTAGTAATCTTCCCAGCTGTTTGGCTCACCTGGCTGTTTGGGGGCATATCCTTCTGAGGCTGTAAAGCAAAGGAAAGCTGAAGTAAAATCGTAACCATGGTTGTGGTCAGATGATTTTCACTTAGCTACTGGTTTGCTTAATGACGATGGACTACCTGTACACATACAAAATATATCTGATATTGTCTCTCATGTAGCTCTTTGGGACAAATCTAGTCAGGTAGGATGATAAGAAACCATTTATTGTCTTTGCTAGTATTGCTTGTAGTCTACATTCAATAAAGCAATAGGTCCATATGACTGGACCATTTCTTTTCTTGTAAACCAGAGAAATGAAAATTTCTTTCATTATAAAGTTCTTGATGCTGTTGAATCTCATTTGTTACCTGGGTTAGTGGTTTAACTGAAAATTCTTGTACTGTAGTATATTGCAGAGATTCCATTAGGTCCTGGCACTTTATTCAGCTTCAGGTATTTTTTTATTGCTTCTTTAGTTTCATGTTCTGTTGTGGGTTTCTTAAGAACTTCATTTAGCTGATCTGTCAATTTTGAAAGTAGTATTATATTCAAGTACCCTTCAGTCTTTTCCAGATCTGGTGTCTGTTTACTATATGATGTTGAATAGCATTTAACACATTGCTCCATCATGTCCTTTGCGGTAGACACCTGTCTAGTTCTATCCCAAATAGAAGTAATGGTTCTTTTGTCTTCTTCCTTTTCAAATTGGTAAACCTGCAATTTGTCTGATGTTGCCTTTTTCAAAATATTTCTGTTTGACAAAATTCAACTACTTATAGGTCTCATTTACTTCCATTAAATCTATAGAAATGGCTATAGAAATTGAATGAATGAATGAATGAATGAATGAATGAATAAATAAATAAATAAATAAATAAAATCTATTTGATTATAAATCACTTTAATCTCCTGTTCTAATTCCAAAACTGGGCTATGTGTGTCTTAACTTTAATTGCTTCAGTTCATTCACCAATATGTCCTTCTGCTTTTGCACAGCTTTTTTTTTTAATTTAATGCTGGAGAGATAAACAGGCCTCCTGTAAATCCTTTGCTAGAATCCCATGCGGTACAGAATTTGCTTTCAAGTAAGATGTGTGTCCTGCAAAAACAGAATCCATTGCAGCATGGATGGACCTTCCATGTTTGGAGTTTATTTAGCATCCTCTTGAATCTTGGCTCAGGAATTATTTTCAAAAATCTTGTGCATTTGAGAAACTTACATTAAAATAAAATGTATATTTGGAAAAGTTGCATAGGAAAAAACCCTTTGGACTTTGGTTGTATTTGCTGTATACTTTCCCAAATATGCCAGAACTGAGTATTAGCAGAGAATGCTGCAGGTGGTATTACTAAGCTAGTCTACTCCTTATCTATTCTGCCACAAAGCAGTATGTGAAAGTCTAGATTGACTAAGGCCATTAGGGGTGGTGGAGGTCAATATCTATGGGCCCATCTGGTGATGACTATCACTTATGGAAAATTGTGTCTTGGAATGGAAAAAGAGTAAATGATAAAGAGCATGAATTATTGAATGAATTTAATTAAAAATAAGTAAATAATACTCTGTATGCACAGTTAAGAAAGGGGAAGGATGCAATAGATCTGAATGAAAGTGGTCTGATTTTGTGGGGTGAAGTGAATGAATACATGCAGGAAAGTGAAGTTGTAGCTTTAATTATCAATGAAAGGGCTAAAATGTCAGAGTATGAACTGGTGTCATATACGGTGTTGAACAAAAAGGAATCCATGGATAAGTGATAGTTCCAATTAAATTATCACAATGGAAGAACCAGAAATGAATTTTGGGTAAAATTATGCAACTTTCTGAATAAGTGAAAATTAATTATTCTGAGAGGTGACATAAATAGGTAGATGGGAACAAAATAAGACAGCATAGAAAAAGTCATTGGCCACATGGAGATTCAAGAACAAATGAGATGGAAACTGTATGTTGAATATCTGCATAGAAAAAGGTCAGTTTATTATGAATACATGATTTAAGCATGTCTATTCATATGCATTCATGGCTGAAAGATTAATATAAATCTAAAAACCTGATGGATTTGATGGTTATAATGAAAGATTGAGAGAATTGGTGTAAGATACAAAGGCTGTGAATGTTGGCCCTTGATGTGGTTGCATCAAGAGTAGACATAGGCAAGAAGAGACATGGGAGAAGAAAGAAATGAAAAAAAAAGAGAGTGAAAGTAGAATGATTGCAGGAAGAGAAAGTATGAACACTGGAAATAAGGAAAGAAGAAGTGGAAGCTGCTTGAAACACAGTGAAAGGAATTATATTAGAGACTGCCACAGAATATATGGAGTTATGTTAATGGAAACTATGAAAAAAGATGCTTGCTGGAATGATGAGAGAAAGTGTAGGAGGAAATAACAATGATAGCAATAGCAATAATAATGTATTAAACTTGTATGCTGCCCAACTCTCAACAACTCTGGGTGGCTCATGCAACAGAATGATTGCTGCAAAATAAGGATGGGAGAAAGACATGGTATAATGTGTATACAGAGAAAAGTTGCAAAGAATGTACAAAGAGAGCAAGGAATGGTTAAGATTAAAAGAAACAGAGAAAATGCAGAGTGATTTTGACAGAAACCTATTATTGCTTTGGAAGTGGGTGAAAGAGGGCTAAACAAGGAGTCTCTGGGAAAGTGAAGGAAGTTAAAAATAAAAGCAATGAAAAGATTTGAGATGAAACTGAAATGAGAGACTGCTGAAAGACATATTTAGAGATGTATATGGATTAGAGTGTTGTACTGAAGAACTGAATTGAAACAAATGCTATAAACATTAATGTCCAAGGGAAAATTAATGAAAAAGAAGCATAAATGTTGAGACAATGTTGAGAACTTCCATGGCTGTTGCTATAGATGGTGTAAGTAGAAAAATATTAAAATACAGATGTGATTTCCTTATCGAGTGTTTGTGCAGCTTGTTTTATGAGTGTGTGAAGGCTGCACCTCAGCCTGATGATTGGAAAAATGCTACTACTCTTCCCCTGGTACAAAAGGAAAAAAATAGATGCAAACACTACAGGGGAACTAGTCTGTGAAGTGTCCCTTGGAAGCTGTTTGAGAGAATTCTGTTTTAAAAGTACAAGAGATGACAAGGAAAAAAAAGTTTGGAAGTATAGCAGTGTTATACCAGGACTGGGGAAGGCAGAAGAGCATTTTGTCCTTCAACAGATTATTGAGAAATACATGAAGGTGAGGGAGACAAAGTGAATAGTCTTGGATTATAGAACATTTTTGGCAAATATGGAGTTGAATTTTGTTGCTGAATGTGACAAGAAGAGGATATACAGGAAGTAAAGCATGTGAGAATTAATGGAATGCTTAGTGAATGGTGCAACATTTAGCAGGGAATAAGACAAGGATGTGTGATCTTGTGGCTGTCTACTGTATTTGTACTTTAAATACACTTTAAATACACAAAGAATATTTGGTGATGGTGTGTTGACTGGCAATATGAATATATATGTATTTTTGTATACAGACAATGCTACAGTATGTTGTTGTCTGAGAACCTGAATCATTTGCAGCAAATGCTAGATAGAATCATGATGGAATGAACAATATGATCTGAAAATTAATGTATTGAAGACCAAAGTGATTGTATTTGACAGGGGAAATGGAAAGAATAATGGCAAGTTATACAGAAAAGGTGAAAAACTACAACAAGTAGATGAATTTGTGAACCTTGGCAGAAGATTTGCTAAAGATGGGAAAAAGAATGGAAAATGTGGAGAGAAATATGAGGGTAGTATATAATCTCTTGCGGGGAAGGAATGCTGGTAGAAGTGAAAATTGTTGTGATTAAGGGCATGCTTCTGTGTCATAGAACAATGGGAACTGGTATGTTAGGAAAAACAGAAAAGTTGATTGCAATTGGAGTGGTCACACCTAGAGGATGTAATGGCTTGGGCTTGCTGATTCTCTTAAGGGATTTCCAAACAGCCCTGTTGCTTCCTGCTTTATTTCAGAAGAATACTCTGCCCCTGATTTCCTAGGAAGGAAACCAGTTACAACTCCTTTCCTTTGTAGCCTGACTTGGTGGGAAAGCGTTTGTTAAAAGATAGACCCTTTTCTCAGAATGAGCACCACCGGTTAATGAAGAACGCAAAGCATTGTCATACCTAACAAGGCCAGAGATCTAGAAGAAAGTTGAAAAGAAGAGAAGAGAAGAGAAGAGAAGAGAAGAGAAGAGAAGAGAAGAGAAGAGAAGAGAAGAGAAGGAAGAATGGTTTTCTGAAGAGGTTAATTTCAGTCACCATCAGCTCAGAGAAGAGGCACACCCTCAGGATCTTTCTCTTTCTCTCATTTTCACACATTCACATCACAAGTTCACCTACCCCAAATCTCAGTCCACAATGTGAGGTAGAAACTATAAACTGTAACTGATCCTAGCTTGCTCTCCAAATTAATTAGATTCCAGTCTCATTGCTGCTGGAGACTTGCCCTTAGCATTGTTTTCAGCCAGCCTCAGAGATGAAACAAAACTCAAAAGGCAGTGGTAAAATAGAAGCTGACCTCCTCTCTTAAAATCTCTGCTGAAAGGGGAACCTAAATCCATAGTTGCTCCTTGGCATTTGAGTTTCTTGGGCTTTGGTTGTCTCCCGCATTCATTCATTCATTCATTCATTCATTCATTCATTCATTCATTCATTCATTCATTCATTGTCAGGTTCAGCCCAAGAAACTCCACAAGACAGTACTGGAACAGCTCAGTTACTTTATTAGCTTGCACCTGCTAGACAGAATCTCGTCAGACTAACTCTAACTCCCAAAGCCTGCAACTAAACACTACGAATTCCTTAGGGTGGTGCCAGTCTAATCCTCTTTGCTTTCCCAGGCTCAGGCTGTGGGCTGAGGAAATGCTTCTGTCCTTGAACCTCCTCATCCAAGTCCTCCATCACATTCATTCACTCATCCATTCCTTTATTTATTTATCAAATTGGTATGCCACCCAACTCCCAACAACTCAAGGTGGCTGGATAGGTCAGTCAAGCTAATTTTCCTTTAAACTTTCCATTGTCTAAACCTCTTGAAATGGAATTTCCCCATATTCACTACAGGGACTTAAGAAGTGTTTGTGGTAAAACAGGAAGAGAGAAGATCAAGAATGTATGGGTAATGAATGAATGAGGATTGAATATAAATGTGAGTGACCAGTTCAAAAAAAGTATGTTGAGGTGGTTTGATCATGTAGAGAGAATGAATGAGGATCAGATTGTAAAACATACGTATGAAGGAAGAGTGAATAGATTGAGAGGAAGGGGAATGATATATTAACTGGTGTTGATATAAAGTAATTTTAAGTATATTTCCTTTTCTTTTTTTAAATCCGATGCTTTTAATTTTGTTATCTTACTATTGTCTACCCTTTTCCTGTACTTGGCACACGTATAGAGAAACCTTCATATAAAGAAACATGGGAGGGTTTTCTTTTTTAAGGACAACCAGATAAAACTGAACTAAAGAACATAAATAAATCAACAGCACACATAACATGCATAACCAATATGACTTTTATACTGTAAAATGTAAATTGCCCATGGAGGGTTGTTGTGGACTGGTTTTGCCTTCTTCCACCTGATGCCCTGCAAACAAATTGGCATGATGACTCCCAGAGTTGCCAGCTATTGTGGCCATTGGCTGGGAAGGTGAAACATTATAGGCCAAGCATATCCCTATCAGGCTGGGAGAGGCTAGAACAGCACAAAGACATCTGTTGCACTATATTGAGCTGTGAT
This sequence comes from Python bivittatus, assembly GCF_059951505.1. Classification (NCBI taxonomy): domain Eukaryota; kingdom Metazoa; phylum Chordata; class Lepidosauria; order Squamata; family Pythonidae; genus Python; species Python bivittatus. The sequence continues at coordinate 2,528,912 of NW_028277112.1, read as the reverse complement.
GGCAGCTAATGCTATTCTTGCTGATATATGCAGAACAAAAATGGGCAATATATGCAGGATGTGCCATCTTTTAAGTGAGATGATTCAGCTAGTTAGGATGAAATGCTCTACAGATTTTTTATTCTGTTAGTGCCTTGAAAAGTCCAGATGTTTCCTTCTCATTAGAGAGCTGAATGGTAATGGCTTGGACCAGTGTACCAGTTCAAATTAGTGCTTTCATATATCTCCTATCACTCATCACTCCCTGGGCTGATAATGCTTCCCTTCTTGGCTGTATGACTCACATGGAACATAGAACATCCTCATACAGCAATTTGTGGTCAAAAAAGCAAATATATATGCTGTAAGAACAAACTCATGCAGAGCAATACGTAGCAAATGCTATAATGGTATGCTTGGATAGGCTGGAGAAGGGCATCTGGATTTAGCTAGAAACACACCTTCAACTCCAAATAGCAGTTCAAGTTGGTTGAGTTAGTCACAGAGATAAGAAATACAAAATTCAGAGCTACCGCCTATATTTTTTTCACTCTCCTAGAAGGGCTAAATGCCTCCTTTGCATAGCAGGCAGTGGGAGTAGGAAACATAGGGGCTTTCTTTTTTTTTCTTTTTTTTAAAGTAATTTCTTACTTTATTTTAAGATACACGCATTAGGTTTAGCAAAGTAGTCAATAAGGAATTAGGTCAGTAATGACATACATACATTTATTCCCTCATGCTATTCCTTTGGGGATAAGCAACATTATGCAAAGCATAGAAAAGGAATAAGAAGTAATGTGCCAATGAAGGAAATTAAGGGAAAGGAAATATTTCTGCTGGCCTTTTGAAGACCCCAGCAGGCATGGGGACCAGGGAATGTGGCAGAGCCGGCATAGTGTTAGTGTTATGGTTAGATGTGATTACCTCTTTATTTAATTATTTCTGACATTTAGGGGAGGCTGTCATACTCTAAAATGACTCTGGGTAGCTTACATCAAATAAGATCAATAGAGAAAATAAGGGAAAAAAAACAGCAAGAAAATCCCATCTGTCTGGATAGATCCACTTCCTCTAACACAGCATGCTGGCTGGGAATTCTGGGAGTTGAAGTCCACACAGCAGAAAGGTGATGAGGATGAGAAACTCTGCTTTGACAAAAGCAGCACCAACAGGGCTCCACAAACATTGCAAGGCATGGGAGAACAGTCAGGAACATCATCTGGGTGGAGGTGACACAGGGGCGACTAAGGTGGGAATAAGGAATCTGTGGCTTCAACCTGTGGCTTTAAAACCACATGTGGCCCTGGGTGCCCTTTGGGTGGCTTTTTGACCCTCCCTCTGGCAGGGATTTTTGAAAATCGTTGGCTCAGGCACCTGCCATTTTGAGCTACAAAATATAGAAACATGTAAGTAATGTAAGTAGACAGAACATAATTTAAAAAAAAAAAAAATGCGTGCCCCAATGCATGTTCTCAACTTCAGGAAAAACAAAAGGCCCTAGTCCAACCAATATATGTGATGTAACTTGAAAGCAACAATCCCAAGGAGAGGGGGCATGTCAAAAAATTCAAGATGCTGATTGTGACCACAAGGTCAAAGCCCCCGCTCCTTTGTACCTGCATGGGACATCACATATACAGAAGAACAAAGCTTCGACCATGTAGTTGCAACCCTCATCTTAACTGTTTTGGCCTCCCCGTGGATGTTGCTGTTGCCTGGCTGGCTTTTCATAATTCTTCTACTCATTGTGGTCCTTGATCATTAAAAGTTTGCCCAATCCTCTTTTATAGTGGGAGGAGAGTTCTCAGATCTCACCACTCCCTAGGATCATGGTCCTAGTGTTACTAACTGTCCCACATCTCACCTCTTCCTTTCCAGGATCGGTGTACAAACAGCCATGATTTTTAGGTCTGTGAATCAACATTTGACCCTAACAGCCTTGCAATAATGGGTGGATTATCACTCATTTGCTTCGTGTAAACTGAAAACTTCAATTTATACTGAGGAAGGGCAATTGGCAGCATCTGAGCCTCTTCTTTCAGAGCCCTCTCTAAAAACTAGCAGAATGATTGCTGCAAACCTGCAGTAGTTTCCCAGGATGTTTAAAAGATTTTGCCATGTAATCCCTGAAAGGGGTTTAAACGGTTAACAACAACAACAAACAAAACAAAACAAAGAAAAGCACAAATCCCACTCTGTTTCCCCAAACAGAATGGGAAAAGAAATAGAAAAATCCAGCCTCACCCATGTATGTGCTGTGACTATTACCACTTTGTTTCATTGCCTAGTGAGGTTCTTACCCAGATCAAAGGTGATAAATGCAGCTTTGGCACCAGAAAATTGTCCATCCCTAGTTTACACAATAATCTTTTCTTTGATGTTGTTTGTAAAAGAAAAATAGTTTTACTTTGTGTTCTAGCTGATTCCAACTGTATATACTTGGCTTTATTCCAAAGTGGGCATAGGACTGTAGCCTTCACCTAATTGTTTTAGGTCTCTAACAACTTTTGGAAGCTGCTTCAGTGACAGGCAACTTTTCCACTGAAGACAGAAAGAAAACAGAATAATATTTTTGGAAGATTCAAAAAATATCTGTACTCTCTGAGTCATCATAAAATGCCATCTGGAAGGAAGACTTTTTTCCAGGTTGAATTGAAAGGTTCGAACTTGGTGCTTGGACAGCCAAGTGAACTGCCTGTGAACTCAAAGGAAACCTAATAGGGTTGAGCTGCCAGGAAGGAGGAGGAGGAGGAGGAGGAGGAGTGTCCTTCAAAGACTGGAATGACACATGGGCAGACTGTGCTTCAGGTACAAGTTAGGAGAAAGAATAGAAGGCCCAAATATGGAATTACTGCTTTGTTCTGAGATCAGCAGAGAGGCTGAATATAATATGCTTGAATCTGTAACCTTCTGAGTAATGCTGCCAGTTTCCCATTATCTTGACACTCTTTGTTTTTGTCAAGATTAACAGAAAGTTAAACTCAGAACTTCCTGGTTTGTATACTGGTGCCTCTTTGGCAAACCACCGTAATGACTGAATCGTTTGACTATGGTCATAGGAGGCAAGGCATCTTGTGAAGCACTCTCCATGCTTGCCTGCTATGGATACATTTCATTCTGGCTTCCAGCCTTGCTTGGAAGCAAAACTGGTTTTGGTCATCTTGGAAAATGTCTACCTATTAAATAAATACATAGAAAAATGTCTGGGGAAATGTGTTGCTTTGTATTCTTCTAGATCTCCAAAGGTCCTTTGAAACATCAACAGGCATCCTTCTGGCCTGGGTTTTTGGGAGAGGAATTCGGGGCACCGTGTTTTCTCTCTACTCATTTGCTCTTTTTTCTATCCCTCCCTCCCCACATCCCCAGCCTGGGATGCTGGCAGCTTGTCTTTCTCTTTTGCCTTGATAAACAGCCATAGTAGCCACATGAACTATTGCTTCTGTGGATTGAGATTTTTTTTCCTTCATGTCTCCAGGGGGTCCCTAGGACAGAAAAGAGGAAGAAAGGGGGAAATGGGCGGGTGAGGGCAGGATTTCTGCTTAGTCTTTTTTAAAACAGTAGATGATTTGTGAATGTTGAGGCTCCCAGGCAATGAGTCCTGTTGGTCCCATCTATTGACATTACAGTTTCTAGGATAAAGCTAGTATCTTTTGCAAGGGGAGAACCTTGCCTAGGTTTGAGCTGTCTTATTTGCTATCTGCAGCTCTTTTCCAGCTTGCCTGCCTCTTGTCTCTCCACTTGGACTGGCAGTCAGGATGCTTCTTGAATCTTGATGACTGACTGGCTTAGACTTTGGAGCTTGACTCAACCATGACTTGAATCCCAAGCTGGCATGGAGGTAGCTCTAGCCCTTGATGGGAAAAGCATTAGTTGAAACCAATAACTTTGGGATGTTTGCTTAGCTGGTAGTTTCCCACAGCTCAGTAGCAAATAGAGGAGACCCAAGCCACCTGCTTGGGCCTTTCAGTGCCCTTGCAGGCCTTGCCTGAAGTTGCTGCCTTTACGGAAGTGCAGGCTGGGCTGGGGAGGATAGTCCCAGGTCTCCAGGAGGAAGATGGTGTGGCCTTGCTAGAAGTCACAGACAGCAATGAAGCACGTATCACTATGCTGTATATAGTTTCATTGGCCCAACTGTTTTATAAGCAGAGGTATTCTCAGGGTTGGAAAAAGCTGTCAGTTTTGATTTTGCTCCGTTTCTCTCATTACTAGCCTGACACTCATTTGGTCTTATTTCCTCATCAGCTTGCCATTCTCCCTCTCTCCCTCTTTTTTCTTTTTACCACCTGCACGAAAACTTGGACAAGTTTGCTATGGATGTCTCCTAATATAAGCATTTTAGTGCACAGTCTGGCCAGAGGTTTGACAAGCAGTTCCCTCTAATGTAATGCATCTTTTAAAGTTATTTTCAGTAGCACATGGGTCGTTGTGTACACATTCTCCAAATATAAATTATGTATACACATTTTTTAAAATTCAGGCAAATGTGAATTTCAAAGAACCGTGTTTGGTTAGCATGTTTGTTTGAGAAGTGCAAAATTTAGCATACAGTACCTTCATTAAAATCTCATTAAAAAAAGCTAGGGAGATCCAAGTTTAAGTCTATCCTCAGCCATGGAAGCTTATTAGGTTGCTGTTTCTCAGCCCAGTCCTATTACTCTGGGAAAAATAGGCAGAGAAAATGCTATGTAGGCTGCCTTGAGCTCCTGGAAGAAAGGAGGAATATCAGTCGAATAAATCACTGTAAGTCATTTGTTCAACTGAACAAATATTTTCCTCACTCCTCAGAATTGCCACCAACTCAGTGATCCCATGAAGTTTGGAACTCCATCAGCCCCATCAACTCCATCACCCTTAGTCAGCATTATCTATGCAAAAGAGTGTTGTCATTGTACATCAGAACATTTGGAAGGCTCCAAGTTATCTAGGCCTAGGCCACAAGAACGTTGGCTTGTTTGTGCTGCAATCTAGTTTAGGCCAACTTTTAGAAATTGGTTCTCCAGGGGCTTAAATTTCTGTCTCTCTCTTTATTCTATCTTGAGTGTCTATATAAATTGGATAAATAAATAAATGTAGCTTTGCCATCAGAACAGGCTGTTCTTGAAATAACATATGTCTAAGGTCCAGGTATGGATACAACCTCTGTAAAACTCTAGACTGTGGCTGTTTCCTGACTTCAGAGGTAATTTGGAAGTACAAATTAATTGTATGTTAGTTAGCTTCATGTTCTTGTAACCTTAGCTTTGGAACATATTTTACGTATCAGCTAGAAATAGTCAAGTTCCTTCTGAAGAAGACACAAACTTTTTAAAAAAGGTTTTTGAAAAATTTTTTGAAAACTTTTTGAAAAGAATTGTCAAAAACACCATTTTGTTGGAGATGTCATAAGGACAAGGCCTCTTTAAAACATGTTTTTACAATGTCCTATACTTACTAGGTTTTACGAGAAAGTAGCTGACTATATAAATATGATTGTGCGACAAAAGCTAAAATTTTCAGAGGATAGTATTCCTTTGAACTATATGCCTAGTACATGAAATTTGACATCTGGACAATGTAAATGGATTCTCCGTGCCCTTACTATGGCCAAAAGACTGATATTGCAGCTTTGGGCAGATAAATGTTTGGCCCCATTTATTCAATGGATTGGAGACCTGATTGCACTTGCCACTTATGAGTGGATTGCCTATAGTTGTAGACTTTGTATGGACAAGTATAATGAAATATGGGACTCATTTATACAAAATACAATAGGTTAAAAAAAAAAGGTAGTCACATAAATGTATTGGAAATATATATGCATTCAAATAATATTTGCATTAGATAAATATATATAGATTTGTAACTATTTACTGCTATAATTATATACTATGCCAAGTTTTTATTTCCTTTGTGGTATTTTTGTCATTTTTTTGTAATAGCACTTTTTAATGTTTCTTCTTCTTCTTCTTCTTGATAGTATATTATTATTTTTGTGTTTTGTTTTTGTTTTTTGTTATTAATTAAAAAGCAATAAACATTTATTTAAAAAAAGTTCCTTCTGAAGTACAGACAAACTTGAGGGAAAAAAACAAAAAAATGCGTATGTGGAATAAACTGCTTTTTTGTGTGTTTAGATCATGAGTGAAAACCATTTACAATAGCTCTACCTTTTAAGAACAGCCTATGAGTATTTGATTTTTATGGTTCTTGTCACTGTAGTTTATTAAAACAAGTATTTAACTGTGTACATGCAGCAGAAGGATTTCCATCTTGGAAGAGTTCCTAAGACCTCACGTGCCAATAATTAAATCTGACAGCTGAATTATTCCAATCATTCTACATATACATTTCCCTCCCAATGTGCTGGTTGTCAACAAGTTAGGGTCTGGAAGAGGAAGGCATAAATTGCAAAATTTTGCAGCAAGCAATATACGTGTTGTAATCGTGGCATATCATGGGCATCTTTTTTCCCCTTTACCAAGGTATGCCAACAAGCCACACCATGTTGGTGCTAGCTTGTGGCATGCCATCCTTGCAGAACACGGATGTCTTTAACATTTATAGTTTGTATTCCCATTACCTCCTTTGAGAGCAGCAGTTTCTCTGGGGCTGTACTCTTCCTTCCATGGGAGGCATAAAAATATACAGAGCAGTGGTGAATTTGCTTACAAGATATAAGACCAAACAGGCAATATGTTGTATTAAACTTTTCAAGGCAGCCTTCTTTCCTATATAATGCTTTTTTTAAAAAAAGTATTATTTTAATGATTTACATGGCTGACCATCTCACAACAGTGACTCTGGGTTGTAACAGCATATAGCCCATGACCCCAAGGTTAAAAGACTAAACCCCAACTCATAAAGCACATCACTGGCACAGCTTGCTGAATCTTCTGGCTCAAATGCCTGGGGAAAAGCCAGGTCTTCAGAACCTTATGAAAGGCTAACAGGGTTGGGATTATCTGGATTTCTGGAGAGATGCTGCTCCACAGGGCAGGCACAGCCGCAGAGAAGGCATGACTTCTGAGTCCAATAAGATGGCACTGTTTGATGCAATGGACCTGGAGCACACCTTCTCTACTAGATCTGGGGGTTGAGCAGAAACAATAGGAAACAGGAAGTCCTGCAAGTAGCCTGGTTCTATGGCATCTAGGGCTTTCTAGGTAAAACCAGCACCTTGAATCACACCTGGAAGCATATTGGGGCTGCAGCTTGCGGAGCAGTGGTGTTATATGAGTGTAACAAGAAATGCCAAAAACTGCCTCTGCTGCTGCATTCTGGAATGCTCTTCAAGGGCAGCCCCATGTAGAACATGTTACTGTAATCCAAACAGGAGATGTCTAAGGCATGAATTACCCTGAGCAAGGTTTCAGAGTCCAGGAATGGGCATGATTGGTACACAAGATGAACTTGTGTAAAGGCCCTCCCTAGGCACTGCTGCCATCTGTTTTTTGAGCAGGAATGGTGAGTCCAGGAGGACCCCCAAATTGCACATCAATTCTGACTGGGGAAGTGCACCTCCTGGTAGAGTTAAAGATTGAAAATCTCTGGGAGATCCAGGAGGCCTTAAAACCCACAGCCACTCAGTCATGCCAAGGTTCAGCCAAAGTATGTTCTCTGTCCAGACCCTCAGAGCCTCCAGGTACTGGAAAAGGATCTTGGTGGCATTACATTGCTTAGTTGGCTCAGGAAGAGATGTACAACTAGGCATCAACAGCATCCTGATGATACTGTGCCCCATACCAAAGGATGACCTCACCCAATGGCTTTATGGAGATGTTAAATAGGAGTCTGGAAAGGGTACAGCCACAAAGCAGGGGCCTTGGGCTCAACCTCAACCCCCCAACTGGAACCAGTCCTGAAGAAAGGAAGAGAACCACTGCAATGTAGTACCTCCCATTCCCAATCCCTTGAGCCATCCATGAAGGATACCATGATCAAAGGTATTGAAGGCCACTGAGAGATTGTTACCAATAATGAAAAGATTATCAACTTAGCAAAGTTTGAACATAGTGGAATTCCTCACTCTGAAACAGATTCATTTTTACCACCTCCTCTATAAACTTGCTATAATATTGGCTGGTTAGCTGCCAATCGGTAAGGAAGAATGTTCTGAGACTTGAGGGACTGATCTGTAGGACTGTGCCTTGCCCACTTCTAGAAGCAGATGTTTGCCATTCAGGCAAAACATAAAAGAATAATGAAGCTGGAGATAGGAAGCCCATCTTGATTTTCTTTTGTTCTTCTGCCTTACCACAGTTGTATGAAAACAGATGGAAAGCATGGATGCTCCTAATTCTCAGTTGCACAAATGTGCCTTTACATTTCAGTCATGTAAGATTATACTGTATATGAATGATTGACTGACAAATTCTGATTCATTTACCAATTAAATTGATCTAGGGGGAACAGAGAAAGAATACAGTCTTAATCTTAAGTATATTTATTTGGCAACAAGCTCCATTTTGAGATGGGTTGCAGTATCCCACAAAGGTTTACTCAGAAGTTAGCCTGCTGATAAATATCTATCCATTGGATTGGAACTTATTCTTTTTCACTCCCATTTCTGTTTTTAAAAATTGTCTCCTTTCAGAAGCATTTTCATCGATATAATACAGTGCTATATTATAATTTTCTCAAAGATGTTACTAACCAAAATTGTTTCTTGGTCCATTCTTGGCTCAGATGGAGGGGGGCAGTTTGCACACAGGCGCCTATAAAAATCAAAAGCCTTTGTGCCTAAAGCAAAGTGGAAGCTCCATTACTGTAATGATTTTAATGGTCTGAATTGTGGCAGGTCAAGCGATTAAACTGTGTGTTTAATTAATCATTTGTATGCATGCAGCTTAAAGGCGTTCAGCTGTGCCATTTTATAGGGATTAACTAAGTGGGCAGTAAATCACCTTTGCTGCCTATAAACATATTTATAGAAGAACTTATTCTCGCTTTCTTTCACTGTTGCATTATGTATTTGCAGAGGTCAAAATGAGGACAGCGCTACTAGCTTTTTCCATGAAGAAGCATGTTTTGACTGATATGGAGCAGCAATGTCTTTACTCAGCAAGTCATGTGTGGAAAAGCTTCGTTAACTCATGAGAGGCTCTTTCTAGTGGCAGATATGCTGGTTTTGGAGAAAACTACATATAAGACACTTTGACAAGGAAAGCAGAAAGACAGATTCAAGAGACAACATTGTCGAGAAATACATCAACAAAACAGCCTGTAGAAGCCTAAGATACAGATATATCTAAACTGGGATCCATCAGAATTGGGACCTTTATAAGAGCCCAAGAACTACCTTCTCCCTGCCCTACACATGCATTTCTTTTATCTGTTGTTTTTTGCCCATTGAAGTCAGCAGCCTAAATGGTAGTGTGTTGGGCAACCTAAAATACTGAAAAAAACTCTGGAATTATATTTGATTAGAAAAATTAGAAAGTTTTTCAATTTATGGTTTATATTTTGGAATGTGTCCTTTCCATATGGTGGTGTTGTGCTATTCTTGATATTGCCCGTCCTAAAAAAAAAGGTCCCGATCAGATTGAAAGTAGCCAACAGAACCAAGCAGAACTGACAGCAGACTTATAACTATTTGAATAGGGGTGAGACTCAAGAGTTTGGAAAACACTGCTCCAGTTAAAATTAGTTGTGATTTGTCTCAGTAAAATCGCTCCAGTTGATGACAACTATGTTCCATTGATTTCAGTCTGACTAAGACTACAATCCTGTAACTGAACTCTCGAGTAGGTTTCAAATACCAATTCTGACTTTCCAAAACTTCTTGAACCAGCCAATTGGAGAGGAAAGGAATTAGCTGTACAACTTATAGTTACTGGGGCCTCCTCTGCCAAATCCCCATCTAAGGAGAACATAGAAGACCAGGAGTTGGGTAAAGAGCTGTGGAAGTCTGATCCAGGTCTTAGCAATAAGAACTTAGTGGAACTCTTCTCCATTTCCCCTGACTTTCCTATCCTGGACCCTGATACAGAGACATGGCCTAAAAAAAAGGCATAGAGACAAAGATGTGCCAGATTCCTTAATAGAACACAACAGGGGAGAACAGCATAGGACAGAATAGGACTAATAGCCAACATAATAATAAACTTGGAAGTAGATTATAATTCTGGAATATCTCAATTTCTGCAATCAGCTCTAATCAGCATCAGATAGGTTTGGTGATAGCCAGGGGTTCTAGTATATAACCCTTTGCCTGGCAACCATGAAAACCTGGAACAAATTCTGTAATATGCTGGCCTAGCATCTTGACTCCAATCCTTGTATGACTTCTGGACTGTGGACCTTTGAGTGGATCTGATGGCAACTGATACTGCAGTTTGTTGACTTGAATTCTGGACTGGATTTTGAATCTGCTATTATTTGCTATAAATATTCTTGCTGGCTTCTGACCTGCTCTGTTCAATTGTGCTTCTTTTTTGCAGTGTGAATCTTGGGATGAAACAGAAGTTTGTATAGGTTTTATGATGAATAATTTATTGATATTATAAATACTCATGATATTTATTGAATGTGAAAGAGCGAATAAATATAAATGTATCTATTTCTGTATAATGATTCAGTAGTGTGAGATGTAAATGAATTAGGATGGCGCACTTTAGGGGGTTGCTCTTGCCTAGTGACATGAACCACAAAGGAAGCCTACTTCCTTTGCTGATGTTTCATTTGTCAATCACCTTTCTGAGCTCATCCAAATTGGACAAGAGAACATTGGAATAAATCAAAACACGCATACAGAGCAATACAGCTGACTAAAATTACAAATCTCTTTGGCATCTATTTAAAAGCATTTCCTTTAGTTTCAACCAGGTCATTCATTCTATGATTGAAATAAACCAAGATGAACTCCCAGGAGAATATGTGTTTCTCCGCCTCCCCTCTCCAATAAAGTCTTTGATCAGTTGGGAGAAGGCTCCATGGAATCTCTATGTATGCCATCTTGGAGATGCTAAGGGCTAATCTATGCAAGGTATACACCTAGCTACTGATTTACCTCTCTCTCTATGTGGCCTAGATGCTATATGTCTAAATAAGCTGAAGGCATGCCTTAACCCAGAGGCTGATTGAGACAATTTATTCCATGAAGTAGAGGGCTTCTTCCTTGGGCAGCAACACTGGCACTTACTTATTGGTTCTTCTTTCACCTTCTATGCATTGCACTTAGAAGTTCCTCAATGCAGTGCGCTGGGAGGCAGGTGCAGCCACAGGTTGATCCCTGGAGCTCAAAGGTCCTTCACTGTGGCATTTATAGTGCAGGAGACTGGGGCAGAAAGCTGTTTCAGAGACTTACACACATGGGGGACAACAACTGCTTCAGTCTGCTCCCTCTTCTGATGTGCCACCTGAAGAACCTGCTTTACCATTACCCATGGTTTAAAAATGAGGTAACAACTTGAATGTTCCCTGAAGTATATTAGATTGGAAGCTCCCTATTTTCCTCAAAACATTAAGGAATATTCATCTTTTTAATTGTTATTCCATATTTTTGTAAATCACATATGATCTCACTGCAATTCCCTTTTCACAGTCTATGGATATCAAGAGGCCACCTCCTCAGCATGACTAAAGTTGAGTTATTTTATTGAATGCATGTTTTTTTTTTAAAGTTCTAGGCTAAGCCAAGGGTTCCAAACTTTGTGCTTCTATGACCGCCTAAAATGATAAATGAAGTTAAGTGATCTGCTCCATGAGTAAAATTAATGATATAACTGGGTGGGTAAGTAAATAAGTAAGTAAGTAAGTAAATAACCTATTTACTTTTAATATTTAAATTTTAATCTACAGTATATATTGCAGAGGTTCTCAGCCTTTATAGCTTTGCAACCACTCTCAGTTGACTTGCTCAAGCAAAGCCTAGAACAAAGACCAGGGCAAGTTTTGACAATGTTCCCACTAGATCTGGGCAAGCCTGATCAATTAAAAAAATGTGCCACCTTCTCTAATTTGCTTGCAACTCCCCGTTTGAGAACTCCTGACTCTAGGCACATGCCAGTATGATTGAACTAGGTGCTATCAAGTTGGTGTTGACTCTTAGTGACCACATAGGTAGGCCAGAATGATCTGTCCCCAGTCTCGTCCTTCAGGTGCACCATTGTGACTGTAGTTAATTCCATCCAGCTTGCTGCTGACCATCCTTTTTTTTTTTCTTCCTCCTTTCCTAACATTTTGGACTTCTCAAGAGAGCTATGTCTTTGCATAATGTGACCATAATATAATAATATCAGCCTGATCATTTGTGCTTTGGGTGAGAACTTTTGATTGATTTGTTCAGTAATCAATTTGCTTGTTTTCTTGGCTATCCACGGTATTCTCAGGTATCTTCTCCAACTCCAAAGTTCAAAAGCATCAATACTTTCTATCCTGCCTCTTCAAACTCCAATTTTTGCTTCCATTGAATGTCACTATCTATCTGTCTGTCTGTCTGTCTGTCCCCTATGGGTGGTACGTGTCTTCCTCAATCTCGAGTCCTCTACCAGAGGCCTGGGAGTTTGAGGGTTCTGTGCAGTATCTTAGCTGTTCCTAGCACTGCACTCTTCTGCACAGAGAGCTCCGATGTCGTTCCTGGGATCTGTTGGAGCCACTCTCCCAGCTTAGGAGTCACGGCCCCGAGTGCTCCTACCACCACTGGAACCACTTTGGCCTTTACTATTCATGGCTGGATAACAGCCGTATAGCGTAGTGGTTAGAACACTGCTCTTTGACATGGAGACTGGGGTTCAAATCCCAGCTGGTACCTACCTTAACAGGAGGGGTCCTTGGGAAAAGACCCCCTAACTCTTCACCTGCCTACCTCAGATATGACAGTGACATGAACAAAGAGAGTCATGTTGGCTCAGACGTTGCCCAGATTAACAAGGTCTGTGCCAGATGCTGGGGAACCAGGACAATCTGATGATAAATGGGCTACTGGAACATACCATACATGGACAAGACAAGAGAACCTGGAATTGATGGAATGAACATATATATATATATATGATATTTTTCCACTTTTTTGGGGTTTATTACATTTTAATTGAGGGAGGGGGCACGTTGAAACAAATGCTTTTATTTTAGCTGATGTTTCATCAACTTGATGCTCCTTCAAATGTATTGGGCCTATAGTTCTCAGAATTTTCAGTCATGGCTGAATTACAGAAAGGTCTGGTCAGGAGCCTAAAAACTGTGCAATTAAAGAAAGATCAGAAACTTATTCCATCAAATTGCTATATGAATTTATCCTGCAAATGTAGAGGTGAATTAAAAGATGTGTACATGCTAAAATTTATGCTTCTTTAAATTTTATGTTGCAATTTGCAACTGAAAATGAGCACATTTCAGGAAAAATAACAACCCTGAACACTGTATCAGAGAAATAAAAAGGGTATACATGTGCCCTTCACATCAGATGCATGTTGTGAAATCATTCTCTGGTTTGGAGTTTATATGAGATCCTGTACAACCACAAGCTCATTTACTAAAAGTCAGCTGCTTTGTATTTACAGACATTATTTCATTTGTTTTACAGTAGTTAGCTATTTACCCAAGAGTAGAAGAGACCCACTCTCAAATTCCTACTTGTTCCTAAGATTCCTGGAGTAACTGTACACCGGCCACCACTTGTCATCCTCACCTACCTTCCAGGATTGTTGTAATGATAAATGGGAGGAGGGAAGAAATACGAATGTTGTCATGCTCTCTTTGAAAGACAGTCAGGACCTAATAAATTCTCAATCATGCTTAGAATCTGAGGATGAGACCTTCCAAAATTTTTCTATCGGTGTCCACCCTCTGTATTTTTTGCAGCCCTTCTGCACTCCTGTTGCAATACCGTAATGTGTTATTGCTCCCGTGCATCTGCGTGTTTGGTCGGCAGAACTCTTCAGCCGACTCTCTGCCTTGACTTGAACCATCAGGGTGGAATCAGGACAGGTAAAAGGACTGAGATATAATTTATAGGAAGCAATACTGTTAATGAGCATGTGGCAGTGTTAGAATCTGTGCCAATACTAGGAGCTGGGAGAAGAGTTTCAGGATGCAGCCAAAACATTTTTGGCAATACTGTTGAGAAAGTTTGTAAATCTCCATTCCAATTTGACTAGATCAGTGTTTCTCAACCTCAGCAACTTTAAGATGCGTGGACTTCTTATGGCTGGGAAATTGAACATGAACATGAAAGAACTTGAACATGGCTGGGGAATTCTGGAAGTTGAAGTCCACACATCTTAAAGTTGCTGAGGTTGAGAAACACTGATCTAGATGGAGTTGACCCATTATTATGTCAACCCCTCTGGTACTCAGACAGTTGCCTGTCACAGAGCCATGCTTGTTTAGCTTTGACTTGCTAGTCACTATATCTGCAATTGTCTGATTTACACTTTCTGGTGGGCCATTCATTTTATGCACAGAGATGCCACACTTTTCAAGGAATATATTTAACTTCTGGTGGAGATCAGTATGAAATTGACATTCCATGCCTTTTCTTTTTTTCCAGAATAGCAATGCTTTCACTTTTAAAAATATATTCATACTGACAGCCTTTGTGCCCTGCAGCTTTATTGTATGGATAGCAATTATTACCATTGTTATTATTTGCCATTTGCTGAGTTGCAACCCAATTTCCATTTCCTTTTAAGAAACTTCATTCAGAATCTTTTAGATGCAGACATCAAAGCAGAGTTTATTCCAAGCTTTTTTTCCCAACAGAAAGAGGTATAGCCCCACATCTCCCACAACCCACAAACAACTTCCAAAATTTTCTAATTTAAAAAGTAAAAACAAAAACACAACAGAGAAATGTTAAAAAGAGAATACATAAAAAACACAGTTTTCTATTTATTTCATTTCCTCTCATATACTTCTACAACGCTATTTCTTATTGAATCCCATACTCCCAAATGCATAAAACCTAGTTTCCACTGTACAATTTTTTTTTGAACAGCGCAAACGTGCTGCATGTTAGAATAAATCCAGCATGAAAACATTCAGGCAGTCTTCTTAAAAGGAATATTATTTTTACTAATACAGTCGATAGATTCCTGAGATAAGGGGAGGAGGAGAAATAGTTAATACATTGTTTATGTCTTAATAATCCAAGTGAGTTTCGGAAATAAGATGGGCAGGTTTTTTAGAAGGACAATGACATTGTACCTTGAGAGCAGATCTTCTTGCTGGCTGGAACTGATGGGAACTGGAGTCCTAGTGGCACCTGGAGGACTACAGATCTCACACCTGGTTTAGAATAGATTCCTACTTTCCCCACTGAGCACAGCTGCCTGAATTGCATTTCCCAGCAAGGGAGAGTTGTGGAAAGAACTCATGTAACCATAAAATTGATGTTTAGGCATGGTCCTGGAGACCAGGATGAGACATTCAGTTACTGGCCAGGAAGTGGGCACCGAACGGCTGGTGATTCTTTGTACTGAGCTATTGGCCAGAAAGAACAAGCACTGAAAGCTTGCAGTCATCTAAACATGTGTCTCAGGCACAGTTTAAACAGGATTCATAGAGGATGGAAAGACAGGTGGTCTGAAAGCCCCCGTGGCCTGACTGATATAGGAAAACGTGTTTCAGATGTTTGGTTCCTAATTAGGAGTGCAGGTAAAACCCACCAATGTATAGAATGATTTCATAATATTCATCTAAGAGAGAGCTTGCATTTGGCCAGTTTTTAAGATTACAGCATAACTGCCCATTTAGGTATCTTTAATCAATGTAGGTATAAAAATACACAGCAATTAAAGATGTATTCCAAGGCATTTACCATCACGGCTAAAGAATAGATTACGATGCATAATAGAAGTGAGCTATTGAAGGAAAAGAGGCTGATTCATTAAGGAAAAAATCTTTGGTCCATAGAATGCAATAAATGTTTGGCACAGTGATTCCCAATGTCAGCTGAAACACTGATGACAGAGCACCTGCCAGGGCAGAAATGAACACAGAGACATTTGAACCTCACCCTCCTTTTCCAGTTTCATTTTTAAAATGCTATCTTCCCACTGCAAATTTCCAAGCTTAGGTAAAGCAGTTGGAACCCTGCTCCCTTCATCAAAATATTGCCTTGAGTGTGGATTCTTGGACTTAGGATATCTGTGGGAGAGCTCTTTTACAGGATGCTGGATTCTCTTTGTAGGCTTTTACTCTAGATGACCTCATCTCTTCCTGATATTTAAGAGATTCCTCTGTGACCTTTGGGGCTTAGAACACACAAAAATAATGCACCAGAACAAAAGAGAGGAAGAAGTGTGGAATGTTTTTAATAATAATAATAATAATAATAATAATAATAATAACAACAACAACAACAACAACAACAACAACAACAGCAGCAGCAGCAGCAGCAGCAGGAAAGTTGAAGAAAGAGACAGAGGGGCTAATTCTGGCTGTACAAGACCAAGCCTTAAACACAAATGCACATAAAGCCAGAATTGAGAAGACAGCAACAGACAGCAAATGTTGCATCTGCAAAGAAGCTGAAGAAACAGTGGACCACCTAGTTAGCTGCTGCAAGAAATCTTCTGATGTCTTGTAGACTGACTGAGTACAAACAACAGCATGACAAAGTTGCAACAATGGTGCATTGGAATATCTGCAAGAAATACCACTTGCCTGCAAGCAAGAACTGGTGGGACCACAAAACAGACACAGTAATAGAAAATGAAGAAGCTAAAGTGCTCTGGGACCTTAGAATTCAAATAGACAAGCATCTGCCACACAGCACCCCAGACTTAACAATTGTTGATAAAAAAGACAAAAAAGTCTGGATAGTGGACACTGTAATGCCTGGAGACAGCAGAATAGAAGAGAAAGAACTGGAGAAAATCACTAATTATAAAGACCTGCAAATAGAAGTAGAACAACTGTGGCAAAAGAAAGCAAAGATAGTACCAATAATTATAGGTCCCAAAACATCTGGAGCACCACTTGAACACCATCAGCACTGACAAAATCACATCAGTCAATTGCAAAAGGCAGCTTTACTTGGAACAGCTTTTATCCTGCAATGATACCTTTAACACCATCAAACATCTGCCTATCCCAGGTCCTTGGGAAGGACTCAATAGGTGGATAAAAATGCCAAATCCAGTCTAAACATCTGGATGACTGTGCGACCAACCATAATAATAATATAGATTTCTAAATCTGAGGCTGCTCCCTTTCTCCCTTACTTGCTTGTCTTTAGTAACTTGGGTTTTTAAAATAAACTGCTTTAAAGAAGTCTTGGGCTTTTGCTCTTTTGACATGGTTTTTAAACAGTTAATTTCTAAACCCCTATCTTTTCTAGGAGCAAGATTTTATGCTGAAGGCTTGGATTATAAACATTTTTGTCATTTTAATAATTTAATATTACAAAAACTTAATTTTGGGTTTCCTTTTGTCTTAAGCCTTTAAGAGTTCTTGATGGGCTACTGTGATTATGATGATGTTGAATTGATTTATTATTTCAAACCTCTTAAAAAGTTGCTATCCAATACTGGCTGCAGAATGCATTGCTCAGCGTCTTAAATTTATCGTTCCTGTAGGAAAGGATTGTGAAAGTTGGGATGGGGGGCGGGGGCTGGGCTCAATGATTTTGGCAAGGGAATTGAGATTGGAAGCAAATCCTTTTATGCTGCTCAAAACTCCCGAGGGGTTGAGGACTTTCATTGTGACTGGCTATGATCAGTGCCTGTGTTCCCACTGCAGTTTGGGGGGGGCGCATTGCAGTAATTATGCTCTAGTTATCCCCAGCTGGAACTGTGTCCCTTGAGGTCCATTACCAGCTGGTAGCGTGCTGAAAATGCTGTGGTGGGTGCTGAGTCAGCTTAAAAATCAGACTCATGACGCAAGCTCATTCATAGTAAGCCCCAATCACTATACTCTGCTATGGTCAGCAGATTTGTGACCCCGGTCACAATCAGAGGGAAGGCATGTGGGTCTGAGGAAGGGGTGGGGGAAGCTTCAAATCTTAGGACTCCTTGCTGTCTTTTTTAAAAAAATATAACTCTATTAATTTATGTTATAAAGAAAGATTAAAAACTAACAGAAACTAATATATAGAATAAAGAAAAGAAAAGAAAAGAAAAGAAAAGAAAAGAAAAGAAAAGAAAAGAAAAGAAAAGAAAAGAAAAGGAAGGAAGGAAGGAAGGAAGGAAGGAAGGAAGGAAGGAAGGAAGGAAGGAAGGAAGGAAGGAGAGAGGACAAGGCCAAAAGTGCAGAAAAGAAAAACGAAGGAAAATATAAAGAAGTAGCTTTCAATTTTCTTTACAACAGTTATAAGTATAAATGTAAATGTACCTTTTACTCTATGGTTACATCATGATTTTAATTTTTTTTCTATAAACTATTTTTTTAAAATCATCAAAACCATAAGTCATAAGTTCATCTTTTTCTGTTTTATAAGGGGTTTCCAGTCCACCATAAACTTAATAATGTCTTTTCTCTGATCAATGATGTCAATCTGACCTTCTCTGCAAGTTACACCATCTTCACCGTCCATTCCTCCATTGTGGGTAGCATTGAATCTTTCCAGCTTTGTGCATATAATAACCTTGCTGCAGTTATCATGTATAGAAATAAAGTTCCATGACTTTTTTCCAATTATTTATCAATCAGTCCCAAAAGAAAAACCTTTGGTTTTAACTGTATATTAATCCTTGAAATCCTCTGAATCAGTGTATGTATTTGAATCCAATTTCTGGCTTTTTACACATCCACCACGCATAGTAAAAAGTCCCTTCTTGTTATTCACATTTTCAATATAAATTAGATGTACCTTTATACATTCTAGACAGTTTCTCCGGTGACATATACCAATGATACATCATTTTATAAAAATTCTCTTTAAGATTATAACACAGGGTAAATGTCCTTTCAACCACATATTCTCCCATTGTTCCACCTGAATATAGAACTCCTTGCTGTCTGTGAGATTTTGGCCTGTGGTCCAAACTGGATCATTGGTCATCCCTGCTAAATCATAATAGGCATTGGTGGGAGTTTCATATAATTCTGCAAAATGCACCTTGTGGATATTCAGGAACAGTGTAGAATTTGTAGCATCAAGGGACTGCTTATGTTACTCTAATATCAATCACGGCTGTGCTTTGTAAGAGTAGGATTTCCTCCTTAATCCAAAAATGGGGACTGGTCTCCAAATCTCTTACCTTCATATTAAACTGAGATGGATTGGGAGACTTTTGCAGATTATGGAGAAGCCATACAAAACATACAGCAAATTAGTTTTTATCCTTGTCTAGACTTACCATATTTTCAAGCAGTTCAGCCAGGACAATGTTCATATCAATAGGTTTATGCAGGCAAAGCCAGAAAATGCAGGCTTTAATGTTCTTCCAGAACTTTGCACAGTTCTGTCAGACGAATAAACCCACATTCCCCTGCCAAAAGGTTTGCTTGGGTTAAACCATTCACACTTGCTCCCTCTTTACCTGCCCAGTTTCTCACTGGCTGTTCATGCTGGCAAAGAGGAAAAGTTGTGACAGATGGCTAAACTTGCCCTCCCCCTATGGAGGTTTGTAGTCCTACTTTCCCAGACTGTTTCGTACCCCAGCCAGGATGCCCAGATTGGTATGAAAAGCTGGGAAAATCCCCGACAAACCATGCTGCCTATCCTTGCCCAGCCTTGACTACCATGGGGCCTTTGGACCAGAAAATATGTAAGAGTATTCCACAGTCTTGCAATACTGCAGGCCTTCTAGCTAGTTCTGCTTGAGGAGGATCTTGTTTAACTGTTGAAATGCAGATTTGACTTCTGTACCACTCGTAGAGGCTAGCTTCATGCCTCCAAAGGGACAAGAGGCAGTTTAAAAATATTTCTTACATAATAGCAAATCTATGAAAGGAGCAATGGACTTTGCCCCAAAGCCCTGGCCTGATGGCATCACTGTAGAAGAAAAGAACTTGAGAGAGCAGTTCAGTTTGTGAACTGGCAGGATGCCTGGTTGAGGACAAGTGGGTCACTCAAAGAGACATCCTCTTCTGACTGAGCAGGCATCTCCTATGGCACTCATTACGGCTGAAGGCAGCCGGAGACAAATGAGATACATATGAGTATGTGTGCGTGCGTGTGTATGTGTATGTGCTGTGTTGTGTTGTGTTGTGTTTTTAAAAGGCTAATTTTTGTATCAATAATGCCTTTTGTGGGGAAGTCTTCTGCACAAGAAACATTCATAGCACAGAGAAAGAGAAATACAGATCACCAGTTTTCACCCTACAGCGTGTTGTCTGACTGTGCTGAGAATAAATGGGGTGGGCCATCTGCACCCCATGGTTGCATACCAACTCCCGAGCCTAATTTTTGCAGCTTCTGGAGTCGCTGTGGATTCTAATGGCTGAAAATGGATGGCAGGATTTTTTGCAGGAAGAAATACACAAAAACTGCAGGGTAAGTCCAAAAGCAAAAGGGAAAAAAAACAACAATGGTCAGACCTCAAAATACCTTACTCAAATGCAAGGAAACAAATAACCTGATGCCACCAATTTTACAGCATCACCTCATATCCATGCCAACTCTTGGGTGCCTCACAAATCTTAAGTAAGCCCAAATGCTTACATTTCATGTGTCAGAAGGCTACCTGGGTTAAATTTGGGCAGTAAAAGCAACAAAGAATTTGTAGCACCTTAAAGACTGTGTTTCCCATTTCAGAGCACTGAGCGAACACCTACATTGCAAGGACAGATTTTCTGAGTGTGCTCACAGACATTTCTCTTAGGACCTGTTTTCTCTGCCCCATTCCCATCCCTTTTTAGATCCCTTTAATTAAACAAAAAACAAAAAAAGGGGAAGATGGCATGTTGCAAAGTGGAATGCTAGCCTGGAGCCTTGTCTTTATTCGGAGAACGCCTTGGGTCCAGGGACTTCTGCAGCTGCAGCGCCAGGATCCAAACGCTGCCCCTGCTGGGATCCCAACGCTGCACCCACTATTTTGCAGATTTTTACTCCTCCGGCAGACGCCACTACGTAGACAGTGTTAGAAAATAAAAATGGCAGGTGGTTAGATCTCTGCTTTGTCTGGA
This sequence comes from Python bivittatus, assembly GCF_059951505.1. Lineage (NCBI taxonomy): Eukaryota > Metazoa > Chordata > Lepidosauria > Squamata > Pythonidae > Python > Python bivittatus. Next base: position 2,507,942 of record NW_028277112.1, on the reverse strand, counting down.
ATGATGTGCTAGGCTTCTCCCAGCAGAGACTGGAACTAGAAACCTCACAGGCAAGGATTCAAGGACACAGCTCGCTGATAAGTATATTTATTTCAAGACTAAGGAAACTGTTAAGAAAGAATTCCAGCAACTGTCAAGTCTAAAAATTCAAGTCCTATTTTTAGGAGTAGCAAAGTTCAGTTCTGGAAGCTTTTCCTTCTGCCCACGTAGTGCAATGGATTGGGGCCACCTGCGCCCTCTTCCTTGTCTGATCTCAGACTGCTGGCTTCTGGCTGTGCAAGAATTCACCCTCCTACGTATATGCCTGCCTACCTTCCCAGAAAATCAACAATGACAAAGGTTAATGCTAGCTCGCCTGCTGGATATAGAGTTTTCTGACTGACCAGCTTACTGTGGCAGCTCATTTTATTCTCTAAATGATAAATGTGCCCACCAGCCAAGGTTATTCCCAGGGGTGTCTGCAGGGAGGGTTAAAAAATGGTGACCAGGATCATGCAATCAAATTCCTGCCCCCTTTTTGTAAGCATTACAACATAGAGAAGGAGTGGGGCTTTGACTTCATGGTTGTGGTCTCCATCTTGTCTTTTTTGAACCCCTCCTGCAGACACCCCTGCTTGCCCTTGACCTATTGCCGCAGACAAAGACTCTGAGTGATGGAGGACATTAGAAAAGGGTAGGCATGAGATTTGGGGGAGGTGGGGTTCTCTGAATTTGAAGTTGTGACTGAACTCTTTCATTGTCCGGGCAGTAATTCATTCCAAACTATATCCAGCGTGACTCCGTGAGATGCCAGGATGCACATTTGTGATGTACATTATTTATAAATGGTCAAGGAAAGATTGAGGAGCAATTTTAGGATTGCCCCTATCTAAGGAGCTATTTTATAAAGAAGCCTTCCTCAGGACCTCAGAATTCCAGATGTGCACACAGCCTCAGGAAGGTGAGAAATATTAATGTACTTCTCATACAGCTGCAGCACTGCAGCCTTGCATTTTGAAAAGCGGACAACGGCATACAGCAGTGTTGTCCAAACTTGGCCACTTTAAGATGAGTGGACTTCAACTCCCAGAATTCCCCAGCATGGCTGGCTGGGGAATTCTGGGAGTTGAAGTCCACTCATCTTAAAGTGGCCAAGTTTGGACAACACTGGCATACAGTCTGCAGATGTGATCCAGCACTAGGAGAGCTGACAGAATTAAGTGCAAGTACAACAATCCTGCTTCTAACATCCTGAAAGATGGTCCAATTAGTATTTTTAAACTCTCTCAAATAAATGCAGACTGTAATATACACACACCCCTTTGAATAAAACTAGCTTTGCACCCTGGTGAATCACCTTCCGCAGGCAACCTGAGAGACACATTCTTCTCTTACTTATTAAACTGCTAAGTCGATAGACACATCAATGCTGTGTGAAAGATCAGGGCAAAAGTTTGTTTGTTTTTTTCTCCAGGCAAAACAGCCCTTTGAGATGCACCATCCATTCTGACAATTTCTGTTTCCTTTTCAACAATAACTTGCATATTTAAGCAGGATGGTCTGTCTTCAGGAATGGCAGCACAGAGCCATTTCTGTACTGTTGTTCATTGAGTGGCAAGATCCAATTCTGTCTTTTGCAGCAGTGACCTCCTGGTATAGTAGACCAGCTCCTATTATCATTAGCTAGCACCTTTACATATCTAGAAAACACCCAACACCAGAGCCAGTGAAGTTCAAATAGAAGATTAAGATCCACTCTCTGAGATCCACTCAATATCAGCTTGGATTCACTGTCAGCATTTAGTGTAAGATGATGATATCCCTCAGGTGTCACCAATAAATTAAAAAAAAAATCCCATATATTTCAAACTGAAATCATCTTTAGTACATTTTAATCATAGGTTGGTCTAATGTAATCAGCAATTTACATTATGTATATTCTTGTTAGTTTAGCTCTGTTGATAGTTTTACGTTTATGCTGTCTTTTTGTACTTTATTGTTTTTTTTTATTTCTAAACCATCTTGAACCTTTTTATTTATTGGGTGTTAGATAAATATTAGCAATGTAAAATAAAGCAATAACTTAAACATTATAAAGCAAATTAAAATCATAAACACAAAAACGGAACTAACCCTATTTTTCCTGAATTGGGACAGAACTTAAAACCCTGTCTGAACGTTTGATGGACCTGACCTGGAATAGCACCAAGGGAAAAACAGCTCAGAATACTGATCCAAAATAAGAGTTCAGTCAAATGACAAAATACTTGGTGTAGCATGTTCCTTAGCTCCAGCAGAATAAGAATGGCATTCGTTCGTTCATTCGTTCGTTCGTTCGTTCGTTCGTTCATTCATTCATTCGTTCGTTCGTTCGTTCGTTCGTTCATTCATTCATTCATCAAATTTCAAGGCTGCCCACCTCCAGAATGATTCTGGGCAGTTTCACAGTTAAAAACAGATAGACCTAATATCAATTAAGAAAAGAATAGCTGTCACCAAGAAAAAACAAATCAAAAGAGCACTCACTCCATGCCCCAACTTAAAGGGGCCCAACAACACACTAATCCAAGGCCTGGGGGAAAAGCCAGGTTTTTAAGACTTGTTTAAAAGGAAGGTAGGGTGGGGATCATACAAATCTCTGGGGGGATGCTAGTGCAGATGGAAGTGCAGCAACAGAGGAGGCGCCCTTCTGGCCACACCTTAATCAACGGGACCTGAAATAAGACAACTCTGTTGGACTGTATGGGGCAGGGACGCACTGGAAGGAGTGCTAGTATCCCGGGAGATGCAGCTCTGTAGTATTGAAAAGTCTGAATTATTGTGAATTCAGTCAGTATGAAGGAGGCATTCTTGGAGGAAGTTTAAAGTGAATGCATCAAGATTACAACAAGTTTTAATAACGAGTCTTCAACTAATTTCCTCCAGGCACTGAGCCAGAAAGTTATATGAGCCTGCTAGAACTTCATGAGGCGTGGGTTTGGTCCCCAACACAATACGTTTACTTTACAATGTTTTATTTTTATCATTTTCCTATAGTGTTGTTTTTAACCCATTAGTGCCCACAGTCATTTTGCGAGCAGGCCGCCAAAAAAATAAAATAAAAATGAAATAAAATAATAAAATAAGTAAAGTAAAAAATAATAAAAAAATAAAATAAAATAAAAAAATAAAAAAATAAAAAGAAATAAAATAAAATAAAATAAAATAAAATAAAATAAAATAAAATAGTTGCAGAGAGGGATTTGGCATTTGGGGCCAGCCTGCCCCACCATGGGGAGCAGCAATCATTATCCGTACTGATCAATGTACCATTGCTAGTATTTAGGAAACTGCATCATAGTGAGCCCAGGGCAGCTGATACTGGTTGACTGCAGCTGTGCAGGAGCCAGGCTGGAGAGTTTTTAAAAAATCCTTTCTGGACCAAGTTCAGATTTGGCCTGGAACTTTCTCCCTGCAAAGCAGGTGCTTTAATACTGAGAGAGGGACTTTGGGGGATGCATCTCCATTTTACTGGCTAATCGGACTGAATAAATGCCACCAGCGGTGCTTCACTATTTTGAAGTCAGGCATAGGGAGTATTTCTGACTCCAGGAAGAAAAGAGGGTGAAAGAGCACAGCACATTAATCACTGTCTGAGATAATCCAAGTGAATATCTTACTGTCTAATTATATTCGATCTTTTAGAACTTGAAGGGCTGCCCTAGGGTACGTTCTTTGTTTAGTGTCTTACAAAGTAATCCATTTGTGAACTAAAAGACGTTTCTGTTTTATGCCCTGAATGCAGTCCAGCTTCATTCCCAGTTTTCCAAGAATGAATCAGAGTTCATAACACCGGCTGGAAAAATTAGGGCTGATACCACGAGTTAGTTTTATAACTTGGAAGGAGATCTTTGGACTTTATACAGCTACTAGTGTATTTTATCAATATATTATATCCTGGCATAGACCATTTTTTTCAGGCTTCAAACAAATGTCTTTTAGATGAATTTTTGTTTTATCTTTAATAAACAAAGGTGGTTTGTTTCAGTCTACTCCACTTTTTTTTTTGTTCTAGAAAAAAAGAGTTAGCTGAATTCTCATTATTGTTAACTATTGCATCTGATAATCAGCCTGTTTAAGGTAAGTCCCACTATTGAACAAAGACAGTATCTGGAAAGCTTGCTTTATGGGATTTTTTTTTTTTAATAGTCTAATTCAGAGGAGTTGCCTAAGACTTTTTCTGATCAATACCTACTCAAGGATAGAACTTTGCTGATCTACTGCAGATCATGTGAGGATCATCAGCAGTAGATCTGGTTCTACCAGCTGCCTCTCTAAGGCTTTTTTGAAACTTCAATTATGTTGTCGTGTCTGTGTGTCTGCATATTATAACAACAACCTGGAAACCTAGAAGGTAAATATGAACATTCAAAAATGTAGAACTGACTCCTAGACTGGAAGATAGATGGAATAAGCAATAGTCCCCCTGACTTAAATAGAAACCAATGTTACCTGAAAACCTGGATCTGTTTGTTGCTATCACTGGAAGTTTCCCTACTGGCACTTGAGCATGGCACAACCATGCCTTCGGAGCATCTCTTTTCTACCACATCCCCATGTTGTTCCCTTCATCTCATTACCAACTCATGAGTGAGACAGCCTTGTCAACCTTAGCTGTACTGATGCTAAAGTAGCATTTCCCCCTCTTTATTTCAACATTCTCCAAGGGCAGCCTCATGGTGTGTAAAATCTGTCACCCATTACCTTGGAGGGGAGTCGTATGACTGGCGGTATCTGGGAATAGAGACAGGATAGGGATCAGCAATGGATCAGCAGGCTTCATGCTGGCAAATGTTCTCTGCTGATTCAGGGTTGGGTGGATAGCACTCCGACACAGTGGTGGGGAAAGACTATTGCTATATTTAAAGAATAGGAAATGGGAAAATGCAAAGCTACACATATTCGCCACTTCCATTCTCAGAATGCTCTCTATAGACAAGGGCACCAATATGAAAGCCTTTTTTTTTTTAGTTAAAATGGTACAGTCAATAGAAAGAGAAAATATCCCAGTGCCTAGTCATATGAAGGCAGCAATTTAGGGCTGGCAACAAGTCAGTGAGAAATTACAAAGCTTTGCTCAGATTTGAGTTCGAAATTTCAAGGAGACATCTCCATGGTGCATCAATTTGCTAAACTCATTGGCACTTATTGCTTCTACTTACTCCTGTGGACACACATATCAAAAGCAAATTGTACAAAAATTGAGTTCCACTATGTCCAGAAGTGATTTTCTCTTATTTTCAAATCAATATAAAGAAAAGGGAAACTTTCAGACCACAGAGGTGAGCCTCTTAATATTTCCTATTCAAAACTGCCTTAATAAATCTAAGGCTATGGAGGAGGAACAATGCATTGCAGTTCCAAAATGTTTATATAGACATTCACCATTTGGAGAAAACTCTTTTTTCAAGACAAAAAACTCCTCTTATCACAAACATATATATCAAACTCATGTCAATGGCAAATTAGTATTGACCTTTTTTGCATCCAAATTCCACATCAGAGAAAGACTCAAATCTCTATTGGACATTCATCACATGTCTTTTAATAATAATTATGTGTTACTGAGATATGAAAGAAAAGTTATTTTGGCCACTTCCATATGGAATCTTTGCAGAAGATCAGGAGGAGTTCAGGAGCTGTTCAGTTTTCCAGTATTCTGGTTCTGGGAACTGCTTCGACTTATTTCTGGCTCTGCAGCAATTTATTTAAAACCATAGAAAAGGTTTGCTTGCTTCCTCTTCTAAGTTTTCTTAGCATCCAGGCTGATTCATAAGTATCTAATTTGGCTGTGAAACTGTTGCATACTCACCAACATTTTCATTCTGCTTTTAGATGAGAGGCAAAATGTTCACATGGACTTTTAAAAATGCATTTCCAAATAGATGCAGAAAGAGGATGAGCCAAAGTATGCTTGGGGGAAAAAACATCTGTTTGAAGTATACATGCTATTTTGGGCTACATTTTTTAATGGATTGGAAAAATAACTTGGTTGATTAGTAGGAACTTCTGACTTTGGAAGATGGTGGCACATAGATCCCAACCAAAGCTCTACCTATGTGTGCACAAATTAGAATTGGAACATACATGGTTGAGTGTTCATGATTCATCCTTTCTTGTAAGCTTTTTGTCATCTGATCTAACGTATATGATCTTAGGTTTGGTGACAGTATTAATCTATGTGTTTTGCTACATGAAAAAGAAAAGATAAGCGTTTACTTGGTGGCTGTCACTTTAGAACCTTAAGATGAAAGAGACCTGTTTGTTGACAGAGGAAAGTTTATGCTTTAACTCAATAGAAAATTAGTTGGACCTTCTTAAAACGTTTCCCACTTTTTGGAATAAATAGCCTGGCTACCAACTTGAGCCATTTCTGATGCCTTTGTTTCTAACGTAGAGGAAGATTACAGAAAGTCAGGGTGATTTTGACATACCACTTTGTCAGCAACTTTTCAAAATGCCCTTGTGATGTTTGGAATGTCAGAGATTAATGAAGGTTAGTTCAGTTGATAACATCCTTGAGCCCTTGTTTTGTATGCAAGGTTGCTTTCATGCATGGAGGAACTTCAGTGGGTGGTAGAAATGGTCCTAGGCCAACATGTGAACCATCGTCTTCCCCACTAAAAGAACCTCAAAAAGATCTCATCCAGAAAGGTTAATGGTTTTACCCAGAAATGTTCTCCCTATAAAATGTAATCATTGTCCAGGTTTTCTGGTAAAGTGCCTGCTCTCTAGCAAAGAAGAGCTTGAACAGCATGAACAGAAAAGCATACATGCAAATTCTCATGCTTGCGCATGTTTGGGAACACTGCCAAGATACATAACAGCTTCATGGGTGTATCAGAAGTCCATATCTTCCTGTAAAGCAGTGGTGGATACCAGTGTGACCATTCATATCTCCCTTGGCACTTACCAGGGCTTTCTATCTCCACCACCAATAATTATTACTTTTATTCTTATTTGTTTTTTAAAAAATGGGAAGCTGACATTCTGAAAAACAAAGCACCAGTCTCTAGTAGAATTGTTATTTGCAGGAATGCCTCTGGACCCACTGACATGCTTAAAAAATAAAAATTGTGGATGGCTGCAGCCCAGTGCTTTGGAAACATGCCCTTGCCTAGAAAAAAGCACTAAAAGACAACAAAGGATGTTGTCTTTTAGTGCTTAATTTGTGAGGAAAAAACACCCCAAACACTTCAGTGAAAAATGCCATTTTGCTGCCAAATTTTGTTAGGCTAATTCTGGGATGGCACTTTAGAGATTGCAAAAATCAGTCAGAGGGACATGTCAATCATGGGTTAGGGATTGCTGTACTTCTGTCATAAATGAACGAAAATACAATTACTTTTTGGTTTTCTCACTTCTCTGAATATTATGGCACATGTAAAAATGCGTGCAAATGGTGTGCCCTTCTCTTAGACAAGAATTGCATACAAAAATATGTGCATATTGGGGAAATAGTATAAAATAAAAGAACAGTTTAATGAAAACAGCTTGGAAAAATGTAGCAATCCAATGGGGAACGCATTTGAAATTTCAGAATGAACTTCTGCAAGAAAATGAGGAGATCCTAGAGAGTGGAACAGACACGTCCATCCATCTCATCTGTGGCTTCTGTTCCTGTTTCATAAGCAGCATTTGTTTAAGCCCAGTGGCTTGCTTCATTTGGTGTTGGTGAGAGGGCCTGGATAGGTTTCAGTGGAGCACCCTACATGCATCGCAGAGACTGTTCAGTGATGGATGCTGGTGACATTGGTGCTTTACAGTACCAAATCATCCCTGGCTCAGTTGCGTAAATTTGCTCAGAAACTTTGTTGTCCTGAAAAATTTCTCTCTTGATGAACATGCAGTATCATCAGCATTAGAGAAAGTATGAATACACTTAGTTGCATTTAGACTGTATAGCAACTTTTACTGACCACAAACCCTACCCATTTAGAACTTTGCCACTGCAGGAGATGAGTTACAAGTTCAACAAAGCTAACAGTGAGTTGCGTAGTTGCCTTTACAGGACACTTTTTCCTTAAACTGAAATAAATATTTCAAGTCAAGGAGTATTGCTCTGTCTGTCTCCATCAATTTGCAAATACATTTTTAAAAGACTCTTTAAATCATTCTTGATTCCTGGCAATTGCCTGAACAAGTCCCTGAAATTTTCTCAGCAACATTTCCAGAAGTGGTTTGCCATTGCCTCCTTCCTAGGGCTGAGAGAGAGTAACTGGCCCAAAGTCGCCCAGTTGGCTTCATGTATGAGGCAGAACTAGAACTCACCCTCCCTGGTTTCTAGCCTGGTGACTTTAACCACTACACCAAACTGTCTGTCTTGCAAATACTTTTGCAATTTGATATTTCAGTTCATCGGCTTCACTAATTCAGAATCTCTAGAAATTACAGCAAGAGGTTCCTATTGAAAGGAACTCTCCATAAAATAAACATGGTGTCATCAAAAGATTTCCCTTGATAAATTACATATTTCTCTGCTCTGTTATTCACAGAAATAATTTTGCTAGCTCTTAATGACTAGGTTCACACATCATGTTTTGATAACCATGGTTCATTTAGTCATCTGCAACTATCTGGGTTCTTACAACATGCTAAACTAAGAGTAAATAAATCACATTATGGCTTAACAGGATGTTTGAATCCAGCCTATATGTGTGAAAAAGAAGGCCTTTAATCCAATTGTGGGTCCTATATTTCGGTCTGAGATTTGCCCTCCCTTTTTTTCTTGAGTTGCTTGAAGAGAGAGAAAAAAACTATTCTATGCTGGCCTTGTTTGAATGCTATCTGCTTTTGGCCAAGTTGAGGCATTTTGGAGAATACAAAAGAAGTCTGTTCCACAAAGCTAGTGGCATGCCTGATTAACTAGCCTGCTTTTTAAAACCTGCAATTAAAGCTTTAGTTGATTAATCATACTGACAGTTTAACATCTCTCTTAATTAGTAATATTTTGAGGAAAATCAGTTTCCTTGAAGCATTTTTAATCAATGCCAGTAGATGGTTCATTCAGTTTATCTCTGGAATCATAATTCCTCCAGGTATATGTTTGAGCTACAGCCTTGCAGATCCACCAAACTGTCCTCACATAAAGACTCCTATCAGAAAAATGGTTCCACTACATCTATCACCCCCCCCACACACACAAATGACAGCTCTCCCATTTGCAAAAATCTACATTAAAAACTAAACAAAATCTAAACATTAGATTTTGAAGTGAGGTATCTCACTTGAGCACAGAGTTCTTTAACCTGCCAGACCCCACATGAGTTGCATTGCAACTGACGTTATCTCAAGTCAGTGTGGAATGGAAATGATGGGAGATACAGTCTAATTTATCCAGAGAGTCCTGGGTTAGGGAAGGCTGCTCTGGCCTATCTTTCAAGCTAATATCCTAATCATTTGGTGTAAAATGATTTCCCTTGTATAAACTGATTACTCACAGTGCTGGCAGAGTTTTGTCTCATTGGGAGGACATTCTGTTGAGATTGGATATTAAATGAACCAGCCAGGTGACAATCCTACAGCTTTACCTGAAACTTATTCTCTCCCAGGAATCCACTGCAGAACCTAATGCTTGGAACCACTGCTTAGGCAATTTGGACACAGTATTAAGTCAAGTTATTCAAGGTCACTGGCAAGATTTTCTGATGGTACCAGTTATACAAATGTCCTTATTTAAGAACATTTGCTCCATTTTCTGCTCTTTCACATACCTTTAAAACAAAACATATTGCTTCTCTCTCTCTCTCTCTCTCTCTCTCTCCCTCCCCCCCTCCCCACCCCCGCCCTTTGGATAACCCACAGAAAATAGCTTTTGAATGCAGGATCCTTGCCAAGGCCATCTAGGAGAGATTGTGTGGCTTGACATCTTCCCATGTACTGTCATACCTCTTTAGCAAGGAGCTGCTGAAATCTGGGGCATTGGTGTATGATATTGGTTTATGACATATTTTTGTTTATCCTTTAATTCATTTTTTTTTTTATAATATAAACTTGCAAACAAGGGGCAGGTTTTTGATCACACAATTTTGGATGCCATCTTGAATGTTTTGATGCTTCCTTGCAGATGCCTCTCAAATGGTGTTGTAAACGTTACGATGAACACAAATGGAACATCGTGTCTTTGGGTACCTGTGGAGTGAAACTTACTCTGTGCTCTGTAGGGTTCAAGGGATCACCCACCATGTGCTGTATTCCATTTCTGCATCACTTCCTTCAACTTCATCTGGAATAACAATGCCATCCTCAGGCAGCTGTTCTCATAATTCAGGGTTTCTTTGTTTTTTTCATTTCTTATAACAATGGATGACAAATAACAGAAAACAGATATTCAGTAAGTAAACCCAGTCATTCCACTTTGCAATCAGTAGTCCAGCCATCTCCAGCCTGAGGCCTTCCTGATCGATTGGGCTTTCATTCCTGTATTTCCCTCATCACGGAAAGCTGAAAAACTCCAGGAATCGATGTTCAGTGCATTTGAAAGGCAGAAGTTTGGGGAGGGCTGGTTTAATCCCACGTGGGATTTCCAAGGAGGAAAATTCTACACAGTGTTATTTATACCTTTTTCCTCATAAGCCACTTTTGCCAATTTGACCAGCTAAGCATTTTCTAAAGATTTTTATTAACTGTCATGGCTGGCATTGGAGTACAACTCATCATTAGATCAATAGAAGTTTAGCTGCAACAAGAAAATATCTAAGTATCTTATCAGCCATGGAAATCAGCATTTCACCATTGATGACACAGCAGAGCAGAGAGGTTATAACCTCATGTATTAGACTGTCAATGACCTCATTGTCTATAATGGACAATGAGATCATTGATGGTATTTCACATGTTACATTATCTTCTATGCAAATTACCTTACATTTGGCTCTTGAGATGCAGTAGGGAATTAGTAGTGCTCTCTGAACCACTGTTCAGATGGGGGCCAATTAATGTGACCTTGAGCTTGATAACACACAATCTAAAATGCAACTAGGACTTTCGATTTTATGGCAAAGAGGTCCCTAACTGTCCATTTTATCTGCCTCTGATTTCATTTCTGGTACTTAATCCATCATTTTCATTTCTGTGTGAAATCTTTAGGTAGAAGAGTCTCTAGATGGCCTGGTGTGTTCTATATATTTTGAGGATTGGTAGTTTTCTGACACAGCAGCCATTCTCTTACATTCTTTGCAGCTGTGAGTAAAGATTATGGAATCATGGACAGATTTCTGTTTTTTTTTTCTTCAAGTAAATGTTGCAACCTTCATCTAAATTTTCACTGAGGTTTGATTCATCAAGCTATCATCAGACTTCTAAAGTGCTGCTGTTCCTCTGATTTCAGCTCAGCCTCATTGTCAAAGTGGATAAGTGAATCAAGGCTCTCCAAAGTAATTTAACCTCTCCACAAATTTTGTTCCTAATAGATTTCCCACCCACCCCCAGTTTTTTTTTTTTTTTAAGAAAATGCTTTTACGCTGCAAATATTTGGTTTGAATGGGTTTTCCTTTGCAGGTTGATGCATTTTAGAAAAAAGTTATGAAATGATACAATCTTTTCGTTTGGATGATACCTCAGCAATTGTCAGCCCTTCTTTCACTGCAAATAATCTTTCTGGACAGTAGATGTTAAAGTTAAATTCAAAAATGCTCCTTTATCTCTGAGACAAGGCAATGAACATCTTAAATAGAAAAATAATAATGTAATAAAAATGTTAACTGCTATTTAATGTTGATTAAAAGAAATTTGTTGTTTACAATATATGAAAAAGACTCCAGCTTAGGAATGACCTCATGAGAATCTCTTTCTTTCTTCTTTCAAACTGTGGGCTCATTTATATGAATGTACAGGCTAGAAAACCAGGAGATTGTGAGTTCTAGTCCCACCTAGGCCCAAAGCCAGCTGAGTGACCTTGGGCCAGTCACTCTCAGTCCTAGGAAGCAGGCAATGGCAAACCACTTCTGAAAAACCTTGCCAAGAAAACTGCAGGTACTTGTTCAGGCAGTCTTCGAGAATCAGACACGATTAAAGGGATTAAAAAGAAAAACTTAAATGTAAATTCACATTTAAAAATGTGTTATCATAGAAACATACCTATGTGTGATAAAGTCTTTCTTGCAGTTTTCTATGGACACATTGGGTTCTAGGAAAAAATAATTCACAACCTATCATTCATTCTGATATGAATGAGGTCCTACAACCTTGGACTCCTCTAATGTGTCTATGAGGAATTTGGAAGTTTCCAGTTTTAAATAATTACATTGTGTTAAGTTGTGCAAACTTTGCATACTTTCATTCATCTTAATGATGATTAATTTGCAAGAAGCCAACTTTAAACCATGGGTTGTAAAATTGGGTTTTTTCCCCCACAAACATTAGAAAAGATTCATCACAATTTTAGGGCCTGGAAATAGTACTAAGTTGTACATACTTAACAAGGAAAATGAGAATTTCTTAAATTATCCTTCCAGTTGTGCTGAAGGAGAAGCAGGAAGTGTATGGGCCTATGAGGTGCTAGTCTCATTTGTATCCAAATAAATCTTGGTTTATGTGACAGCCAGACCCAACTTGCACATAATTTACAATGTGCAGCTGCATCTCAGAGTCCCTTACATTGGCTTTCTGGGTCTTTTGATGGAAAAAATAATATCTAATATTTAAATGGTGCATGTGAGTAATCGTGCCTGATTAGGGATGGATCAGTATGTATTGGAGTATATTGGGAACAATACAAAATCAGTGGTCCTCCCTGTGGGGGGAAAAGGGTAATCAAATAAAAGAGTTTTATTTAGGACTAAAAGCACAGATGAAAGGATCGGAGCAGGAAGAACCTATAGGGTTTTTTTAGTTTGTTTATTTATTTATTTATCAAATTTGTCACCGCCCATCTTGTGCAACAACTCTGGGTGGTTTACAACAAGATAAAAAGTCATTAAAATAAAACTTAAAACATTTTTGGAGGACCACCTTGTAATTCATTTGCCTATGTCATTCGATACATAAAGGGCCAAAAAAATAGGATCTAAGTTTTGTGTCCTCATCCAGAAAGAATAATTTTCTGTGAGTCTCAGGACAGATATATCAAAGTATACTAGCTTACTAGACTTCTTTTGGCTTATTCCTCTATCATTACAATAAGGGCTAGAATACCAGATTCATGTTTGTACCAGTTCCCAGCTGTCTTAATACCATGGTTTTCAGAGTTAGATTTAAAACATTTAGCAAGGAAACAGAGCAAGATCTGGTACAATTTAACAAGCCAGGAGCAAAGGATATTGGATGTATTATAGGCTGATGATTTAATCATGGTAAAAGCCTGCTCATAAAATTGGATCAACTATAGTTTTAAATACATGCATCTATTTAACATAGGCTAGGATTGCATGACAGTCTGAGTGACATGAGAATTGGGACCCCAAGATTTAGGGATCGATAATTTTGCTAGGCTTAATTTCATTTGTATTATTTTTCTGACATCAAACCAATTCTGTCCTATTTCTCCATCACTTTGCAAAAGTGTTTTTAAATGTCTGCACAAAGTTGTATGCATTTTCCTATGCATTTTTCTCAATATGCATTGTAGTCATGACACATTGGAGAAGTCTGCCTTAACAGACAATCTGCAGCCATCTTTTAGATATCTTCTCCTTTACCTTCTCCTTCTCCTTCTCCTTCTCCTTCTTTAGCAAAATAAAATAAAACTTGTATATCATGTTTCTTAAAGAGATGGACACATGGGTTAGGTAAAGATCTTTCAGAGAAGCATTTGGTTATAAATAGAGAATGAAACTGAATATGAAGCCATTACAATTTTCTCCTACCTCACTCATTTAATTACAAAAATGCAATAAAGGCCATAATTTGAATGTTAGCCCTCATGACACAATGCGCTTTAATATGATACAATACCCACAAACAGGGCATTAGGTAGATTAGCGTACAGCAGAGCAATTCAATTAGAAATGAAGTGACCTTTTTACTGCTTTGTATTTGCAAACACTAAGAACAACTTTGCCCATATCAACCCCCTTAGTTATCTCTGCTTTACTGCTGTTTTTCAAACATTATCTAAATTAAAGTGTCTTTCCTGTATTGCAGATGGATCTCAATGGATTTAACCTTTCAGTGGGGAAAAGCCCTTCCTTGGCTCATTGCTCAAAATGTTAGACAGTATAATGAGGTAGTCCACCTATGGCATGCGATAAAATGATAGCTCATATTAATCTAATGGATACGGCTTGATCTATTCATTCTTAGTCTTAACATTGAAGGGTGGAATTCTGTGAATATACTTTTGCTGAAGGAACAAGTTTGTCAGTGAAACCAGAGAATTGGTGATTTCCATCACTCATGAATAGGTTGGGATGCTCCAAAAGAGATTAGGAGAAGATCTTTAAGGGGGAAGAAAGAAGCTTTCCCTTACACAGCACTGGATCCTGTCCAAGGCCAGTTTCTCAGACAAAGAGACTCCGTAACAATGTTTATGCTTTAGTGTAACTGGTAATGCTGTCATTGTGATTTCAGAGATCCTGAGACTTTGGCTAGACGGGATGATGGAAAAAGAGAGAGTGAGCACATTGCCCCGTCCTGGCAGACCCAATGTCTTGACAAAACATATGCTTGGTCAAGGAATCTAATCACTACCATGGATGTAGGAAGCCCAGTTGTCTTATTCTATGCAAGGGACTGTATAGTTCCTGAGAACTGCTGTTTACCTACTTCTATACTGCAGCCACCACGGCCAATTATCTTCAGGAAAACCTTCAACAAAGAAAAGAACAGCCTGGAGCACCATTGGCTGGTTCTTTTACACTGCACAGGACATACTAAACTTGTCATCAGATAATTAAAGGTTTTGTCTCCTGACCTGATGACTTCATCCTTGTAGGGTTTTTCCATAGCCTCAGAAGCATGTGATTTTCCTTTTCTTCTTCACCTCCCTGTTGCCTGATGCAATAAGCAGGCACGATTGAAACATTTGATTGCTGGTTTGCTGATTGTGTGACTTGCCAAGTCTGACTGACCCTGCCTAGCAGAAGAAGCTGCTCTGTTGACCTTGTGAGTTTATGAGCAGCATTCTTGTATGAAGCCACACAAGAGTCAATCTTACTCTGTGAGTCAGCTGATAAGGCTGTCTCCACTGCTCTCCTGATATAGGTATTCTGAAAGGCTCCTGGGGGGTAAATTCTTAATCTTCTTTGTACTTCATTGTAATTGTCACTTTGCTTACCAGAGAACAAGGGAGCAGTGATCCATATCTAAAAGCTGTGGATGGATTACTGCAGTTTTCTGGTATCTGTAATTAAAGGGATGTCTCCTAGCAGTGGATTTTCCCAAACTGACAAGGTTTAAAGGGACTTTAAAATGTTCAAATTTGGGAAGCCATTTGGGAAAAAATCTTTTATTCTGGCAGGTAGAGTACCTACTGATTGAAAAAACACACTTGTTCTAAGAACAAAGGATAAATAAATAAAATGGAATCATACTCAAAGCCCATGGTAGGTATTATCTTGATGTTGGGAGTAAGAGTGCAGTGCAATGAAAGAAGAGTGATGCTGACAATTATTTTCAGAACAGTAGATTGGCCTCCTTTCCTAGTGGACAGCCTCCATCCCACTGTGAACCTCAAAGCAAAACATGGGACCCCAAAGTGATGTTTATCAGTTGGTTTGTTCAAAGATTCAACAGACTCTATTGAATAGAGAATCCTGAGAGTACCATTATATTATTTTCAGTATGAACTATTACTGTGTGGGATTCTGTCCTTTGTCATTCTTACTTCATGGAATTTAGTAAGGATTTTGTTGCCTAGCCCAGAATATAATAAACAAAATGCAACTCTATGAAATGGGCTAGTACATTTTTTAAGAAGCAGGGCTTTTGAGTATGTGTTGGTAGGGCTTTTACTGTTCTTTGATTTGGATTAACTAGCTGCCAAGGAGTCTTCTATCATGGCCTCTTTTTTCCCCCACTGTCTTCTAATATTTCACTGCTCCAAAGCACATAAACATTGCCCGCTTGGTTTTTGTCAAAGGCATATCACTGTCAACAGGCTCCTTCCCTTCCTGGCTTCTTAGGATTGGGTTTCCCATCAGTTGTGCAAGTGAATGGTGAGATATTCACAGATTCATTCCAAAAGACACTAGCGTAGATGATGCCCCACAGAAAAGACAGGTTCTTGGGGAACCTCACCTGCTAGCATTTCCTCACTCAACTCACATGCCAGAATTACCTAGGAAAAGATGCCTGCATTTTCAGAACAATGAATGGCTATGCAAGAGTGCCAGAAAATGGGGAAAACATTTAAAAAGCTGCATTTCACATCTTTATGCTTCATATAAGGTTAATAACAGCATGTAACTGGTACATTTGCTTTCAGAGATGTAGAATGGCCTTCTAAAGAAATTGTCAAAGTGCTGGGTCATATGGAGTTTGCATTAACTATGAGTTTGTAGAAAAATCCTTGAGAAGGGCAAATGTAATAGTACAATGGAGACCTTGAAAATGATCACTCCTTTTTGCCCAGAACAATGGCTGAACTTGAGGTATCGGTTGTGCTGGAGGAGACAAAAAATGTGTTTTTTACACATAGTGGAAATGCTACATCGAGAAAAAGAAGATAGCTGAAATGGAAACAACATCAGACTTCCATCTCTGCTGCTTCCTAGACCTTGTACTTCATCTGAGAAAGAGAAAGTCTTTCATGTGCTCATAATCACTAGAAAGACTTCTGTCCACTCCTTACACTTGTGCTAATGGAAACAGACTCTTAACTCAGTTGAAGGGAAAACATCCATTACATGCTTTATATACAGAAAGTCTCAGCTTCCATTCCTGTTCACCAGTTAGAAGGATTACATATGCCAGAGACATTGGAAAGGCGCTTCCAGTCAGACCAGATATGGCTGCCTAGTAGGACAAATAGCTTGATGTGATATAAGGAAGCTTCTGGTATAAGTGAGAAGCGTAAGATGCTAAATCTGCTGCCAAATCTTGCCTCTGCTAGCGCAGCTACCCAAGAAGAGAACAGAAGAATTTTTCTCTCACCTCAAGCAGGGATGTAAAAGATGTAGGGTTTGGGGGGTTGTTTTTTGTTTTCTTCCTTGAGGATTTATGGCAGGATGAATGCTAATAGCGCTGAAGCCCGGTTAATATTCATTCTTCCTGTGGGGGAAAAATCCATCTCCTTTTTGTAAATGTACAAGGCAGACCAGTCCCTTGGCCTTCCCTTTCTTGTTGCAGCAAAGTGTTCTGCTTGGCTATGGGCTGAACCATTTGCGCAGGCGGCTCTTCTTTCGCGATGCTTCTTGGACCGATCATGGGACCACATAACGCCGTGCAGAGAAGCAGCAGCCTGAACACAGTTCCTACTGTGCTATAAGGATGCGCAATGCTTTTGTTATTAAAAAAAAAATAAGAAGAAGAAAGAGGCAAAAACGTGCAATTTGTAAATGTTTGAGATGGCTGAGGGTCTTGTTTTCTTTCTTACGGTGCCAAAAATACTTCCCCCTCTCACAGCAGGGCAGGATAATGAGCAGAGGCGGCTGCTTCTTTGTGCTGCTTCTTGGAATGACGACTATGTGAGCATTAGACGTGGCTGGGGCCACCTTTTACAATTCAAAAAGCATGTTGGATCTATTATTATTTTTGTTTTTGCTGCTGTTATTTTTAGAAAAGACAGAACCCTAACCAAACTATGTTTTCTGCTAGCATTTGTCTTGCTATGAATCTCCTTTGCTCTCAGAACGACCTATGGCAGAGTTTTTTTGCATCCCTAACATGTATAGGATTCCACCGTTACCAAGCGCCCAGTCATTCATTGTAAGTTTTACTTTACTTCTCTTCACGTCACGTGGATCGGGTGCTTTGAGCACAGGATCTGCCCATTTTGCAAATTCCTGCCATTATATTTATTTGGCAACATACTATAAACAAGAGAAATGGTAACGCTGTATCAGCAACAGATGTTCAGTATAAAGATGTCAGGATGAAGGACGAGACTGTTATAGAAATGCCTGAAATTAGGGCAATGCCATTTATGCAGGCAGGAGCTATGAGAATGTCGCCTGGCGTTTTCTCTGTTGCCTTCTGAATGGGGATGTGTTTTTGTTGCACATTCACACATTTCATTTGACTTGGTTACCATTCCTTGCACCAGCTGCAAAATATGGGGATGTTTTGCTCCCTCCAAGTGGTGTCAGGTCATGTTTAGAAATCTATTCCATTATTTTTTCCCCCCTAAGTGTTTCTCCAACTTCCACAGTAAATATGTGAGATGTTATCAACACCCCCTTTAACAAAGCTGGCACTGAAAATACCTTCACCAAAAAGTTCATGAACTCGTCTTTCTCTTTCTTTGCCTAAAGGTTCACCTTGGTTCGATAGAATATGCTGAACCCACTGTGGATTCTTTTCTCTTCTTTTCTCTTGATTTACATTAAAATAACGATGCACTGAGACAACTGGGCAAGCAGAGAGGGAATTTCATTTTTCTCCTCCCTCCCAGGAGCCCCTGGTTTTGGAATATTACTGTCCATCCTTTTGGTGACATCATTTGTTGAAATCCCGAGCCTCTGTTGAAACTCATAAACTAGGTAGACCTGGGAGACTGCATTTCGCCCATGGGACAGAGATTTCTATCCTGGAATACAGGTTTGTACCCTTTCCTACCAAGGCCAGCAAAATACGCTCCGATTTAATTTTAAATATTTGCCAAAATACTCTTGAAGTTCCTTTAGCAGGATATTATCTCTACCCGGATATAATACAATGGAATTGCATTATACAATTTTGAATAAAACATTTTAATTTAATTTAATTTATTAAATATATAATGTGTATTATATAATTGTTCTTGGAAGTAATATGCATGACATAGGGATTGTGGCATATTTGGGGCCACAATCACTCATAATTTAACATAATCATCAGCTTATATGTCCCTCGGAAAATCTGTGTTGGTGGACACTTGAAATAAAGCTTTTTCAGTAATAACACTCTAACTGTGAAATTCCCTGTCACTGGGGTTGGAAAAAATAAAGAACTGGGTAGGAAAATGGAATGGCCAGTTGGAGGGAAATAGAACTGGCAAACATTACAATGGAGTCCATTTAGCCTTCACGTTTCAGGATCAGAATACAATTACCAATTACTTGAGAGCAATCACAGGAGAAGATGGTTGTCTTCATCTCCTGCTTGTGAGTGCCTAGTAATCACTACAGTTAGATCTGCTTTGGCCAACCTGATGCCATTATATATTGCAGAAATTATGAATCTCAATGTATGTGGAGAATGCCAGTTTGGCCAAGGTTGACCTAGATGGACAGTTAATCTTATTCAGCAAGGTGCTTCCTATATTTGTGATTATTTTGTCCAGTTGTGGCCTATAAATTTTCATGGAAAAGTCAGGATGACTTTAGGGTTCTAGGTATCTTTGTTCTGATCCTGGCTGCCTAAAACCATAGAGGAAGTAAAAGCTCTATCTGTTAGTAAGTGGAGGATAGCAACAAAGATGGCAGTTGATTTGATAGTGGTTGGAAATACAGTACAGGATAGGCCTTTGGTTTGATCTAGTGTTTTGTTTTGTTTTCACATTACAAGGTGATAGGCTCCTGTAGCAAAAGCAATTAGCCTTGCAACCCTTTAAAGATTAACATTTATTGTGGTGTAGTTATTTCTATTCATCAGATGCATAAGGCGTTATTTTCACTTCCAAAGAAGTGCTCAGTTTAATTAATTTTTTTGAATGCTGGATTTGGCTCCATTTCTTCTGCGGTATATTCATGTATATGTTGACAACATTGGCCACTGAAGTGGATGCTAGTCAACAAGAACTTATGCTGACTTTAAGGTGCCGTAAAACTCTTCATTGTTTTATGAATCCCTCCTGGCTCCTTTGAATGATGCCAGCTGTTTACTTCATTTCCTGAAGTATTTTGCAGCTAAGGAAACTCTACAGTCTGAGAAAGAAAGTTTGGAAAGCAGAGCTCTGCTGTTGTCTTGCTTCATCTTCCCAGTGCAAGGAACAATGGCTTGAGCTACTGTGGTTCAAATGTGGTTCAAATAGGCCTGTCAGATGAGTTGGAAAGGCGGTTGTAGATGGACTTAGGAGCTCCTGCAGTAAAGCATGTTAGAAAACGTGCAGGTGATGTAGATTAATATGATAGATATGAATGCAAACTGAGGTCACTTCCGTAATGGATACAGGAACTTTTCTTAGATCAGAACAAATGATTTGCAGCAGGTTTTTTGCTGTTGTTACAAGCTGACAGTGGCTGTCCAGGATCTCAGAAATTCTTATATCACCATCTCAGGGGAGGGATGAAACATAGGACCTTCTGCCCTATAAAACATGTGATCTGTCACTAAGCTATGGATGAAGCTGTCCATTTGTCATTCTTTACAGAGGACAGTCCTATGCTTGAAGGTGTCCTGGTCAATTATAATGACCTTAAGAAGGAAGGACCTTGAAGTAGCCTATCAACAGATTGCACCTGAGCAGGTACCCTAATCTGGTTAAAAAATTCCTCCCTATGCTTGAGAAATTGTAGTTACTGCTTCAATCTTTGTTGTGTATGTATATATTTAGTACCCCAGCTTTCATTTAGGGGTTCAAGGTACTATACATAGCACTTCTTTCCTGACAACATTAGCCCTGTGAGGTTAGTTGGTGGAAACTGAGTGATTGGTCCAAAGTCACCAAAACTCACCAAAGTGAGTTTTCGTGACTGGTGGTGGTGAACTTGACTTTGGGTCACCGTGGTTCTACTCCAACACATACATTTCATGCATGTCATTTTGATTTTGAGCTGGGATGATGCATTTCTTCCTTCTTGGTAATACATAAGTAGCCTTCAATTCTTGTTGCTGTGTTGCCAGTAAGGTGCCAACTGGCCCTTTGTGTCCAGAAAACCACTGCATTGGATGACAGGGCTGCAGTGAGCCATACGGGAAACTTGAGGGGTCTAATAATCTTCACTTAGAAGCAGTACCTAGAATTATGTGTTAAGTCTGATCATAGGTGCTTCAAAAAATAAAACAAAGAACCACTGGGGGAAAGATCCCAACAGAAAGCAGCTCTTACAAGCATTTGATATGGCTTAGAAGAATTCCTACAGCTATCAGTATGATTTAGCAATATTTTGTTTCCAAATATATTTGCTAAACATTAACCTAGCCATTAACTCCATAATCAGACCTTTCCATTCATATGGATCTTATGTACTCTGGACCTTAGAGTTAATGTGTCTTCATTTTACAGGAAAAAAGACTGGCTCACATAACCTTGCTTTTTCATGCTTCTTAGTAGGACCTTTTTTGTGTATTGCTTGGCAGGATACATATCAGAGCTTTGATTACAGAAGACTTACTTAACAGTTTCACCTCAAGTCCGAAGGTTCAGCCAATCCGATATGACTGCCCTTTCTGTGTAGTGTGAGTCAGAGAATGAAGGAAGTGAAATTTTGCAGCCAACACCACACTGGTTCCCATCCCCCAAATAAATTTTGAGGAATGTTAATTTGAAGAAGGAAGCAAAGCAGAGTCTGGGAAAAGTAATGTGCAGTCAGGCAGATGCTTACTAGAACATGTTCTAGATTCTTTTTTATGGGAATGTTCCCATCTCAGGGGGTAGATGGGTGAACAATTACAAGGTGCTTATATTTATATTTGCAAGGAACTTGTATAGATAACTGCAATATTCTTATCTCAGGAAATAGATCAGGGTTCTCAACTTTTTTGCAACTGAGGACAGGATCAGGCTAAAAACAGAAGAATAAGCATTAATAACTGCTGACATTGAATGTGTGAAAGCTGCTGTTCGTTCCACTGATGGAAGTCATTGTGTTGTTGGAAAAGCTAATTGGATTCTACCCTATTGGCATAAGGTAGTGGGGAATTTGAGGGATATGTCAACAACCACAAATATATTGTGCACAGTGTTCTCTTATTGGGAAAGTGGCAGGTGGTTATTTGCTTAAGAGGACCAGAAAGGAAGACATTTCAGTTACTTTTTTCCAAGGTTGCTTAGCGGATTAGCACGCTACACAAACATTCCAGACATTGACAGTTGCACTGGTCAAGTCTTCACGCAGCAATGCAGAAATTACTAAGTATTAGTCAAAACTGAAGTGATTATCAAGGAGTGATTGACTTAGTGGGGTGTTTAATGGGCAGTCATTCCCTCATTTAAGCCTCAGACAGCATTTTTGAGACAGACAAGCCATTAAAGGAAGCATGCTCTTTGAGTGAGTTACAACCAGAATTGGCGACATTCTAAACTTTCAGGAAATACTGGCCCTTGAGTGTTATTCTGTTGCAACATTCAAAAGCTGGCTAGGATTCAGCCATTTTTATCAGGCCTATCAAAATGCATCTATTGAGTCCTCCTCTTTTGTGACAGTTAATACTAAAAAGGGATGTATCCACAACTGAGCGTATGAGTGAAGAGATGGAATCCAGACTGTTGGCAAACTTTACTAAATAAAACTAGTTCAACAGGAGCTCATTTGAAGAGAGTGCTCAGAGCAGTTGATAGGCTTGACTGCAGTGCATTATATAACACATTATGGAGAACATGCTAGAATTTCCTTGATTTCAGCTAATCGTTAGTCAGAGTAGATGCAAGCTGATACATGTGCTCTGTATCCTGGTCAATACTTGCTATCACACAATCTTTGGATCCAAAGAGAAATCAGCCCTGAGACAGATCCCTCCCTTGACTCTTCTGTGCCAGTGCTTCTGACCATGTGGCATGGCCAGCCTCCCAGTATATATTGCTGGTAACTCATGGGTGGCACTTCCACTCAGCAATGGAGAACATCTCTATATTTGGCTGCAGAGCCTGTCTGAGATTCATGCTTAG
The DNA here is from genome assembly GCF_059951505.1 of Python bivittatus. Taxonomy (NCBI): domain Eukaryota; kingdom Metazoa; phylum Chordata; class Lepidosauria; order Squamata; family Pythonidae; genus Python; species Python bivittatus. The sequence continues at coordinate 2,485,078 of NW_028277112.1, read as the reverse complement.
TAGATTGCTCAGTGTGTATGTGTTTAACAATGTGAGAGATTGAAGACAGGAAAACATATTAACACCTTTTACAAGGTGATCTGAGAGGTTGTAATTTCTTGTTATATTTGCATGAGGGAACTTCAGATTTGTTTTCACTAGAAACCCCAGTTCCACCAGCTAGAATACTAGCAAAATAGTGGTTCCAGATTTGGAGGAATTGCTTACCACCACCCATAAACCATATACTGAGATGACCTACATAAGATTCATTTCAGATTAAGGATTCTAACAACTAATGCACAGGAAAAACACATTGCCATTATTAAACAGGTAGGGGTCAGAAAGCCTTGCTGAACTGTCTCCAATCTGTGTTCTGCCAAAAGATCTCAATTTATCCTGGAACGTGTTCTTTGGCTGCCTCTATTAAACAGGTTTTGATGCTTTAGAGACAAGTGGGAAAAAAGACCAGTAGAGAACTCACTGAACAGTGACCCTTATTCTGCAAAAGCAGTGACCCTTCTGGTCAAAATACCATCTGGCAAGATCAAGAACAACCCAGGCTGGTGACCAGGTCTACCCTCAGTACTACTATATACACCTATACAGCTTAGCGGCGGCTGCTTGCTTCCTCTATCACAGGATGGAGGCAGACCTAATGGTTTGTCTCATGCACAGAGTTCATAATTCTTCACCAGTTCTTTGGTACACCTAGGTATTTCTGTTTTAAGAGTCACCAGGAAGAACTTTTCTGAATTTGTCTATTTCTTAGGTAATAGGCCTGGGCAGACAATTTGGGCCTTTCCAAATTCTCCCTCAAATCTATGAAATGTATGAAACAGTCATACATACTTACAATTTATTTAATTCCTCTTTCATTAAACTGAATAATAACCAGTAGGGGAAAAATTATCTTCTAGGCAACACTACTGATTTCCTTGTTATATTGCTGTGGGTTCCCCGCCCCTCCCCTCCCCCCCCCCCATATATCTATATTGTATCATTGATTGTGCTGGACTCCTGGGATAATGAGGAACTCTCCTGGGGAAATTGCTCTTGCTTTCTTACCCTTGTACCCTACTCTTGCTTGTGGACTCTCATGGATGTTTAGCTGACCATGGTTGGAAGTAGAACACTAGGCTAGATAGTCCCTTGGCTTGAACCAATAGGCTGTTCCTCTTTTCCCATGGTCCCAAATTATGAGGAGGTTTCTGTTAACATGAATTAGATTTGCAGAAGGCTGGGGTAGGTGATTATTCTATTCATTTTAGTGGCTCAGGCACATAACATCAGACTATCCAAACGCAAAGACATTTAGATCCTAAATGCAGTTCTTCTTCCCATCTACCACTGAGTCTTATGAAATTCATTAAAATGGCTTTTGGCTACATTAAATTGTATTCCCTCTTTTGTTCCTAAGCAGTGGATCTTTCAGAGCTGTAGTAAAGAGTGTGAAGCCATGAATGTGGGAAAGAAGGAAGAGGTATGGTTGCAAACAGCTCTGAACATACAGTGCATGTATTAAAAAGCTTCGAGTATACAAGATACTAGATACTATACTTTTATACTAGGTTCTAGTATAAAAGCTAAAAATACTGGTTACTAGGAAAGTGTAAATGTGGGAGCATTTCAGTTCAATGAATCAAGTCCAGTTTGAGATAGAAGATAGATTTCTAGGACTCCATTTCTAGGACTCTCATTTCTAGGACTGAATTTCCACTGTGGGTAAGGCATGCATGCACTATATTGATTGATTGATTGATTTTCTATACTGCCAGATTTCCCAAAGTGGTTGTTTCGTATTTTGTAGAATTATGCAAACATTTTAGACCACTGTAAGATAAGTTTATGAATTTTATGCTTTGGACAGAAAAGAAAAATCTGATGAATCCTGCCCTATTTACAGACCTAAAATAAGAAGCCATGTTGCTTTTTGGAGTGGAAGTTTGGGTTATCCTAACTGGGAGGATTTGAACAGGAAAGCTCTAGGGAAAATCAGAACTGCAGAATAGATTAGAAAAAAGAAGAAAAAAACCCATTCCTTATCATTTCCAAGAATGCTGCCCATAGACTGTATTTAGCAGAATGCAGATTAGATCAAACTTGGGATTGCAGCCACCAGGTTTACTTTGTAAGAACTCTTAGGAATTACCGCATTTTTCAGTTTCACATTATAAGTCCTTGCTCTCTTAGTGTGAGTTTTGGTTTCAAATAAGTCTATATCTTATGTCATACTTGGCCAAATTTTAGATCAGTTTAAGATAGGAGCATAACTTAGCTTAGCTGGTCTGAAGTTTCATCCTGGACCTTTTGAAAGCCGGCAGAGATTTGCTGAAAAAGCCTTCAGTGTCAAACCATTCTGCAGCCTTAAATGGATCCAGCTTCTTCTTTCAGCTACCTCCAGATTTCTGAAAGGAACGTTCAATCAATTTTGCTCTTTAGTAGGTTTGGGAAGTGAACTGATGTTGTCAGCCAAATCCAAGAATGAATGGCCTAGTTTATTTTATTTCTGAGTTTTGCTGTTTAAAGAATTGCAAAGCAGAAAAGAATTCCTTCCTTCCCACAAAAAAATCCATTTAACTGTCTTTGTTCTCTCACTCAGTGACATAAGTATGAATAAGAATCCCTTCTTACTTGCACAGACCAATTTGTCAGCCATTTTGTAAAGTGTAATTGGCATCTTGAATGTGTGTCACTACACTACGTGTAGCTCCTAGTTGGTGGGATGTGGGTAAAGTATGTTGGCTTGCGAGGTAATATTTAGACTAGGGATCCTAACTGGCACAGAATTGTGTGAGCATGCATAGAGTAAAACTGAACTTTGATTGTGGTTGTAGTGGCCAAAATGTGTAGGCCAAAATGTGCCAAAACTGACCAGTACTGTCCTTTCATCAAGCAGGGAATATTTCATGTGATATACATGCAACCAAGGCAGATAACCTAGTCTACACGTCCTCTCAAAAGCATGATGTGAAAGCCTAGTTTGACCAAAACCATGATGGGCAGCAAGAGATGTATGTATGAGCCCATATGTTGATTAACCATAACATATAGAAAATTGCAACTTGGAATGTAAGAGCATGAATTAATGATGGAAGTAAAAGAAATAAAAAATGATATCTTGTATGTCCATAAAACTAAGAAAAAAGGGAAAGATGTAATAGATCTGAATAAGATAGCCTGATCTTAAGGATGAATACATGCAAGGAATTAAGTAGTGTAGGCTTAAAAAAGCAAAAAAGCTAAAATATATGTTGTAAAGATTACTTTGGTATCCTCTAAGTTGTTGTTGAATATGAAAGTAGAAATCCATGGATTGCTGATAGTTGCACATTATGCTTTAGTAAATGGTGATAATGGAGGAACCAGAGTTGAGTTATGGTAAAAACTGAGCAATGTTCTGGATAAATGCAATCCGGGGGAAATTTTTTTCTGCTAGTTGCAATGAATATATAGGTGCGAATGAGAGAGTTCAGAACAAGTGATTTGAGCTTCACTCTGAATTGTTTAAAAGCTGGCAAGCCAAGCGTCCAGTGCAAAATAGGTATTTTGATGTTTGATCATATAGAAAGAATGAATTTGTGTAGAATTTTATAAAAATAATGAAGTACAAGTGAATAGGTCAAGAGGAAGTAGAAGATAAAGACAGTCGTGGCTGGATGAACTTGATGAAATCCTGAAGAAGACAGAGGTGAGAATTTTAAAGAATAAAAGGGAATGTATGGAGTGCTATATGGGTATGGTGGAAGCCAGGATGATTCTCAATTATAAAAATGTATGGACAAATATAGTGAATGGCAAGGGCACCTGCAGGAAGGGCAAGGGGAGGGGGCAAATGATGGTATGCATATAACAGTGGCATCACACAGATGCCACCACTTAGATACTTGCATCAGACACTGGGACTCAATAAAGTATCACATGTCATTTTAGCATCATTGATAGAGCCAAAGGTCTTCATATAATGATACATTCCCTATTTTGGGAATATAGTTCTTATTTACATCTTTAACTATTATGTTTATTTCCAGAGTTGTGTTTACATATGCTATAATTTGAAACAAAAAACAAAGCTATGGCTGAACAAGACCAAATCACATTAACTGAAGAACCCTCAATTTTTTGGTAACACCAAGGCCAAAAAAAAAATAAAAAAAAATCTGATATTCAGCTCTTTTGAAACATCCATTCTGGGCACCAACAGATACAAAATAATATTTTCTAACAAATTAATGCCATTCTTAAGTCATAGGAAGTATGTTTTCCCTTCTTAAAACCTGGACCCATTGAATTTCCAAATTGGGTATTTCAATTCTCTTTTTTAAATTCCATATAAAATTGAATTGTGGGTTTCGCTTCAAGCTCTCCATTGATTAAGGTTCCTGGGATTACTGGTATCTCTGAGTCTATTAAAACATCTGAGTTAGTATTTAATCAGTACATTTCAACTCTGTATATTGCTGAGTGGATGTTATAAGTAAATCATATTCAGAACACCATCTCTCTTAACAACCATGATAAATCAACTAATTAAAGGTATTTATCCCTTGTTTGGTGCATGTGTTTCAATAAAACATTTTCCTTATTATCTTCAACTTTGAGTTATACTACAATGTTAATTTCTCATGCAATTTAGGCTGGCCAGTGACTGAAATAAAGTACTTTGTTTTACTCTTCATGTGATTCTGAATCAATATGTAACTGTGTACCTTTTAAGAACCAAATATGTCTAGCAGCTTTCAGAGCTGGAAATGAAGATTCCCTATTCAATATACTTGGCCCCTGAAGGTTGCCAAGATTTCAAAGGGGTTACACACTTGCTCTCCAAAGAAGCCCTAAGACAGCACTATGCATTTATATGGTCCCTTTGAATGAGCGTTGACTCCAGGCAACTGCCTGGACTAGTCCCTGCAGTTTTCTTGGCAGCATTTTTAGAAGTGGTTTGCCATTGCCTTCTTCCTCAGGCTGAGAAAAAGTGACTAGCTCAAAGTCACCCAGGTTTCTATCCTAGTGGCTTAACCACTACAGACAGTCCTCAACTTATGACCATTTGCTTAACAACTGTTTGAAGTTACGACGACACTGAAAAAAGTGGCTTATGACTGGTCTTCGCACTTATGACCATTGCAGCATCCCCACGGTCACGTGATCAAAATTTGGGTGCTTGGCAACCAGCATGTATTTATGATGTTTGCATGTCCCGGGGTCATGTGATCGCCATTTGCAACCTTCCCAGGGGGCCTCTGACAAGCAAAGTTAATGGGGGAAGCTGGATTCGTTTAACAACCACGTGATTCGCTTAATGACTATGGTGATTTGCTTAATGACTGCGGCAAAAATGGTTGCAAAATTGAGTGCAACTCACTTAGTGACCATATTGCTTAGCAATGGAAGTTCTGGTCCCAATTGTGGTCGTAAGTCAAGGGCTACATGTACACTAGTCTGGTGCTCTGGTTCATATATATATATATATATATATATATATATATATATATACACAGTACATACATGAAAGCTTAATGGTACAATGGAAAATCTGGCAGGTTAAAGCCACATTATCATAAAGTTGCCTCAAGTTGGCCAAAGATATTTGAGGTACTTTGGGATGCATAAAAAAGTTCTCATTAGTTTGCCTATCTATAAATTATCTGACAAGAATTAATACTAGAATCTCTCTTAAAATATACATTAATCTGAATGTAATATTCATTGAAGACATATTTAATTCAACATATTGTAATATATTTCGAGAAAAATATAAATCCAAATATTTTATGGAGTCTGTACAAATTAGAAGTGCTAATTTCTCACAGTATTCTATATATATTGTAGATCCCAAAGGCAAAGATTGTGTAATCAGAACGTAAATCATATTACTACACCTCAGTGAGCTTTAGTAATGACACTAGATAATTATCCAAAATGACCATTATACCATTAGTGTATAGAAACAATTTATATTCAGTATCAAGTGCCACCATACATTTAATATCTTCAGACTGTCTAATGAAAGAAGCTAAGGGTTCAGGAACCAAATTAAAGATTAAAGGAGATATGGGTCACCCTTGATGATACTGCTTGCTGGGTCGAGAAAGAAATCTATTTGTAATGGCTCACGCATTACCAATTACCTTATACATTATCTCCACACAGGGTATAGATACCAAATTGCAATCCAATAGATGCTGGAACCCTGTATCTTCTTAGAACAGACTTCATAAATTCAGTCTGAACCATATCAAAGACCTTTTCAGTGTCCGAGATTAAAACAGCCAATTCTAATTTATCTGCCACAATGTCAAAATATCAATTTTCAAAAAGATATTATCAGATGTTTGTCTATTTTAATAAATCCACACTGAGATGGGTGAATTATCAATGGTATTACTTTCTGTAGCCTCCTGGCTAGTAGCACACTTAATGTTTTAGTGTCCATGTGAAAAGGTAACTTGCACATCTAGTGGGGTCTTTCTCAGATGTTAATATTACTATAACATAGGCCTAACAAAAAGATGGAGGGAATATAGAAAGATTAAACAATTGATTTTAAACTTATAACGACGTAGGTGTTAACAGTTCCATTAAAATTCTATACCATTCAACTAGAAATCCATTTGGTCCGTAAACTTTCCTCAACCCATAAGTTGTATTGTCTCTATCATTTCTTGTCAATGGTTGTGCCAGGCTTTTAAAAAATCTTCCTAAATGTTTCCTAAAAAATTACTAATTTGCCATTCAGTTCCAGATATCTTCAATTTATATTACTGAGTATAAGAATCATAAATGATAATTAATACATTTGGTCACAGTACATAACTGAAGTTATTGGCCAGAAATTCAGATATAAAATGTTTTTGTTGTTTTCAACCAATGAACCAACAACTTTCCAGGTTTCTTCTCTGATTCCGAATAGTTATGATAATGCATTTCAAAGAATATTCAGATTGTTCCGAATATAGTGCCCCAATTTAACCTTAGTTGTTATAAATAGGATTCATCTGTGAGGTCTCTGGCTTAAGAGAAAAGTGAGTCTTTAACCACATTTTCCAGGTGTATAAGATTGTTTCTAAGTCTCTTTTTTGTGAGACAGTAGCAATAGTGGATCCACAAATAAATGCTTTAAATGCATGCTCACATTTTCCCACATTAAATATGTTGGGTTCCCTCCTTCATTATTCTGGACAGTCAGCATGTTCAACCCTGAAATGGCTATTTCAGGTGTTCTGAGTGTGAAACAAAAGGTATGGTTGTGGTTAAAACCACCTGGTGAAGCATCACTTTGAGTGGCCTTATGAATCAGCTGCCTTTTTTCAGACTTTTTCATTATAGCCAGTATTGCTCTAGAGCAGTGTTGTCCAAACTTGGCCACTTTAAGATGAGTGGACTTCTCCATGGCTGGCTGGGGAATTCTGGGAGTTGAAGTCCACTCATCTTAAAGTGGCCAAGTTTGGACAACACTGCTCTAGAACCAGTTCGGTGTAGTGGTTAAAGCATCAGGCTAGAAACCAGGAGACTGTGAGTTCTAGTCCTGTTTTTGGCACAAAGCCAGCTGGGTGACCTTGGGCCGGTCACGCTTTCTCAGCCCTAGGAAGGAGGCAATGGCAAATCACTTCTGAAAAACCTCACCAAGAAAACTGCAGGGACTAGTCCAGGCAGTCGCCAGGAGTCAATACTGGTGACTGACTTGAAAGTACACATGCACAGAATTGCTCCAGGGACCAGTCACATTGCTGATGTTACTGGGTTACATCGGATGGAACAAGGTAGGAGTGGAGGGTTGAGAGAAAAGCAGTGATTAAGGGCATGGCCAAACAGGAGACTACTCATGGCTGCCTACCTGCTTGGGAAGTTACTTTTTTTTTAAGGGAAAAAAAATGTTATGGGAAAATTAGTTTTCCCATTGGAGTATAGGTAGGTTACATGTGTTGTGCTATGCTTCATTTTGCAGGTAGCTAATGCACAGGTCTGTGTACATGTACTATCCTCTTTCACACTTAGGTGTCGCTAATGATATTGAGGTTGTACAAATATAAAGAACTACTGCTGCAATATTGCTGTGCTTGGTCTGTTAAGCTTAGGTGGGCTTGTGCGCTCTATACATGCTCTAGTGTCCTGTCAATATTGAGCTTCAGAATGCATTTAAAAATGCCAACATATTTTGTTGGTTTAGGCTAACCTTTGGTATGGGCGTGCATTCTATTATTTAAATACATCATCATCAGCAGCAGCAGCAGCATCAGCATCATCATCTTCATCATCATCACAGCCTGCAGGTACCACTAGGTACAAGCAGAAACATCAGCAAAAAACAACAGTTATTTTTGCTGGCATGGACCTGGCAAGTAGGCTAATAATTCGTCAAGGATATGATTTTTTTTAAAAAATCAAAACGTTAAAAAAATTATAGAGGAAATGTCCTGACCTCCCCCCACCCCACAAAAATGAGCTGCTTTATTTGTTCTGTAACCTGTTAGCTACGCAATCCAATGGGTCTATTTAAATGGAAAAAATCCCTTGTCTATTCACTTTACTTAGAAGGGGTGGTTGTGGGAGATGTTTGATAATAAATTCTAGCCTAAATGTTAATATTTTCAAATATGATTTCAGAATCATACTTTTTACCAAATTTTCTGCAATGTAGGTTTGTAGGTAGCACTTAGGGACTATGACCTTACATACTCCAGTGCCCTTGGTGGGGAGGGGGAGAAGAATCCTGGATTTTCATTGTTTTCTAGGGTAAAATATTCAAAGTCTTTCAAGTTTTCTCCTGGAGCAACACAGAATGTTATACTGAAATGTTAACATATATTTTATTGCATATTTCACCAACTCACTAACATGAAGAGGGATTACATTTGTGGCCTTGGTCCCCAGCCTCCAAATATGAAACTTTGAACTTAATCAGCACATGTACAAATTATTATTCTATTTATATTAAATGCCTATCGCCACTTATTCAGTGAACCAAAAGTTAGCTAAATCGGTACAGTTTGCACCACAGGCTAGGTTGAAATTTCATGTTTTAGTTTATGGTTCTCTGTGTTATGCAGACTCAACATCTATCTCTTGAAGGCTTGATCCTCATGTTCAGGGATCCAGATGATTTTTTTTTTTTTTTTTGCACAAGTTTCTTGATTATTTGTATAACTTGTTTATATACAGATTTTATGCAGGTAGAGCTAATTAAAAGGCGAAGGTTAGGAATGGGTATAGCAGGTGTCATCTAACTTTTTCCTTGATGCATTGCTAATACAAACATTTGGGGTTTCAGAACAGGACTCTAAGCAGTCTTCTCTAACCTAACACACTCTCCGTTTTTATCACAACTCAAGGATTCTTACACTGCACTAGCTGCGAATTTTGGGGACTATAGTACTGTATACCTGGAAGGCCCACAGCCTTGAGGAAAGTAGTTCATCTGCATTACTGCAGTTGTGAAATTGACATGAGTCCATTCTAACAGGGGTTTCTTTTTCTTTCTTCCTTGGCACATGTTGGTTTTTTTTATAGTCACTATGCCTGGGGGAATAAAAAGGAACTAATAAAGACTGGTCAGAGACTTTTCATGTGCTGAGAATGGAATGAAGCAATTTCATTCATGGTTAGTGCAGTGCTGAGCAGTGTTGAAAAGTAACACCCCACGCCTTTGCAAATTTCATTTGTTTGCTTTCTTCTGAACTGGTTTGTTGACATGGGGAGGAAAGAGATCATATAAAAAGCAAGGAGAATATGATAGTCGTGAAATATGTTGAGAGAATCTGCAGCCTACAGCCCCTCATATACTCCTCTCTTGGAACTGCTGTCCATTCTGCCCAGGAAGGGACAAAGTCCACTGAACTGAACAGGCTTGGAAGCAAAGGAAGGAAAGAGCAGAGCAAAAGCAAAAACATGGATGCTATCAGGAGTGTCTGTAGGGTATGGTTAAAAAAAGTCAAGATGGTGGCTGTGACTAATGCACCATCGTGGCTTACATCTTGACTTTTTTTTATTATACCCTGCAGATACCCTTGGACACTGTAACCGTTAGCTGTACATGCAAGAGTAGGATGCAGTGCACATATTCTGGGGGTGCAGGGACACCCAGTGATCTCATAAGATGGAGAAAGGATGGAAATTTGTGGGGGGGGGGAAGAAAAGGAAAAGAGGAACAAAGCTCTTGTTCAGGTAGTTGCCACTCTTGGGTTACATTTTGCATAATCAAGGCAAGGGCATCTCGTTGATTACCTGCATGGCATACCAAAAGGTTCTTGTTGAGTGCTGTAAGTCATGATGAGTGTTTAAAAAACTCATTTCGCTGCAGTAAAAGCAGCCACCTTTTCTAAGAGAATCTGATTCAAAGCAAAGGGGATGGGGGAAAAAGAGAGCAGAATAAATGAGCCTTTAGAGCTTATTTAGAAAAGTGTTCTAGCAGGAATGTCGAACAAGGAGAGACTGATTGGAGTCAATGAGATTGTGTTTCTCCTTTTGAACACAGTGTAATTATTGAATACCCCCTTGGCACACATTGTTATTTCATGGCAGAATTATCTCTCATATATCTTTCATCTCTGTAGCAAGCTTTTTTGTCAGGCACTAGACAAGAATAAATTCATTTTCTAATGCTTGCTGAAGCCATAGGACTATTTGGGGATGATCAGCATACAGTTGAACAAAGGCACAGTGGTTGTTCACTTGAAGCATGCAGGATCCAAACATCAAACCTGGCATTAGCACCCAGAACACTTGGGCAGCTCCAGAAGATCCCTGCAAGCCACCATTTTCATCATGCACAATATCACTATCAGTATCATTGCAGAAGTTTGTGAGAAACTTGAAGGGTTTCCTGTTGCATCCACTGCCAATGCTAGGTAAATCCACAGAAAGGGCTCAGAGGGAGGCACTTGCCAAGGGAGCTGTTGCTGTCAGAAGGTTTTCTTCAAGGGATTTCCATAGTATTCCAAAAAGAGCAAACCATCGTTCATTCATTTCTCTCTCTCTTGCTTTAATAATAGTGAATGAGTGGGAATGGGAAGTAGAAATAGACTTTGGTACTGGCTGGAAAAGACTGAATTTTCCCCTGTGTGCTGCAATCCTAATCCAGTTTAGAAAAGAACTGACAACATATTTAATATGACATATATTTTAGTCCCTAATTACTAGAAAAAAAATTAGAAGTAGTCCCTTCTTTTTCCAGTTTAAAACTCCTGACTACAAATATTTCCTTATTTGGGTATTATGAAACATTGAGGATTGTTGCATTAAGGCCAGACTAAGATATTTTAGTGCTTTCCATACTTTCATGGACAAAAACCAATTAGATGATCATGATTGCAAGAAGAGCATCAGGACAGTATCTTTATCACATCTAAGAAACCCGGTTTAAGATCATTTCTGTCCAACCCCTCGTGGTGGTTTGGTCTGTCTATATAATAGCAGAGCTCACCCTGCATTTATTTGGGAGAAAAGAGTGCAATTTATATATTTTCATTCTAGCACACATCCTGTGAAACAATCTGCATTTTTAAGCAGCTCCATGCCATAATCAGCCAATTAGCCTTTCTAGAATGCCCTGTATTTCTTTTGAGAAAGAGAAATGCTTTGCTGGATCAAACAGGTCTAGGGGTATACGAATTGAGTCTGATCAGATTTGAATGACCAAATCCAAATTTTCCACAGCTTAAGTTGATACCCAGCACTGATTTTCTAACAGTAGCTGATGGTCTTGGAAGCACAGCATAAAGAAAATGCCTATTTCTTGTGCTTAATTTCAGAGCTGATTTTCAGAAGTACATAGTCTTTCTGCATAGCAGCATACAGTATCACAGCTGCTAGAGAAAAACGTAATCATTTAAAGCTCAAAATAGTGGACCTTTGCATAAACATCTAAAGCAAATGTATATAGTGCCCAAATTATGTAGAACAGAGTTGGTTACAAGATTGATTGAGATTTAATGGCAGATCCCTGGGTGATTTGCACTAGATCAGCAAGGATTTGGACTCCCAATTATTTAACCATAGCAGCAATGAAATTACTCCCATTGTAAATGATGGTGACAGTGATAATGTTCATGTGGATCTGGAATAAATAGAATTGTATTATTTGGAATTACTAAGGGTCTGTTCAGTTATGATATTCAGAACCAATTCAGATTTAAAATAGATTATTAAATGGTTTGAAGTTATTATTCTGTTTATTGTTGTATTATTATGTGAATAATATAGGACAATGTTTCTCAACCTCAGCAACTTTACGACGGGTAGACTGCAACTCCCAGAATTCCCCAGCCAGCATGCACTGATATAGACACTTCTCAGAGTTTGAACTGGTTATACAAATCTTTTAATGAAATGAAATATCTTCAGCACCAGGCTCTGGTTAATAAATCTTGAGGTTGTAGTAAAAACCAAAGTTAATTCTGAAATATGCCCATCCATGTAATGGAAATCGCCTAAGCCAGGGTTCTTCAACCTTGGCAACTTTAAGATGGGTGGACTTCAACTCCCAGAATTCCCCAGCCAACCTTTGCTGGCTGGGGAATTCTGGGAGTTGAAGTCCACCCATCTTAAAGTTGCCAAGGTTGAGGAACCCTGGCCTAAGCAACTTTCAAAATACTACTGTAATAATGCCATTTGAAAGGCCATCATTATCTATACATTTACTTAGCAAGAGCAATAAATAAAGGATCTAATTTCAGGGAGGCTTTCCAAAATCTCATGGCACCACAGTTTCCTTTTATCCTCAACCTGGAAGCTTCTGTTCACGTTCCAAATAAATTGAGGGATATATTTTTTACTCTGATTTGGTTAAATAACTTATACATGCAGGGTCTCTCCATTGTGTGTTTTCCTTTGACTATCCCATGAATTTCCCATTATATTCTAAGAATTGTAACCCATGACTATTGTTAATTGCTTGTCCGTTTATGTTGTTGTTGCTTATATTTTCAACCCCATTTCAAAATAAAATTCCATATTAAGAAAAGAAAAGACGAAGAACTCTCCTTGAACTGTATTGTTGCACTTACGCAGGGCATTCTACCACGAGCCAGCTTATTTTTTGAATAAATGCTATATACCGCTTGTGTACTCTACATAGAAATAATTCAGGGGAAATAAAGATGCAAATCATGTTTTCTTACATCAGGTTTGAAAAGAGAGGTTTTCGAAGGGCAGGAAATGAGAGCTGCTGAAAAAGCATTGGGTACAGTTTTGCAGAGAAGCCATGTCGTCACTCACTGATTTGAAAATACTAGATGGAAGCCCTAGAGATAACTGTATATGCAGAAAGAATATTCATTTGCTTCAGCAAATGCTGCCACGCTTTGTGGTACACCTAGAAGCCATTTCACATTGTTTTGTATAAACGGTGCTCTTCGGTTTTCCAAAATGTTACTTCCTGATTTCAGTTGACCTCCAGCAGCTAAAATGTTCCTCTTCTTCTCCTGTTGTCAGTTCTCACTACAGGTTGTTCCTTGCTTATCACAGCCTTGTCAGTTTCCATGGAAATGGGAGCAGAAGGATAAGGGAGGTAAGGAAGTATCTCATGAAAAGGAAGGTAGATTTTTAAATAATTTCTTAATTTATTTTGCAGTCATTGCAGGTACCGTCTGGGGCATCTGGGGTGGGGGTGGGGGCAAAATGTCAAGGTGGCATGACCAAATTAATTTTTTAAAAATCAAAGGCTACCACCTTTTTACATGCGTTGCATGTGCAACACTTATGAAAAAGGGCTGGGGCTTCAATTGCATGGTTGTGCCTGCCATCTTGAAAATTTTGCCCCTCTCCTCCCCTCCCCTCCCCTCCCCTCCCCTCCCCTCCCCTCCCCTCCCAGGAAGATCCCCTTGGGATTTTTGTTTCACCTTTCATAAGGAAGCAATATTTCTGAATTAAATATTACTTCCTTATTGAGTTTGGGTATTATCCACACATTCTTGAGTTAGCAGAAAAGTATTCTGGAATGACATTTTCTGCCTCCACCCATTGATCTCTATCCTGCCTCTGTGTCAATCTATGTCAACATGTGGTAAGCAAAGCAATTGGTTCATTCCTCCAGCTTTGCTGCCTCTGACTACTGTGAGTCACTAACTTTTATCGCACTATGACATGAGGCAGAAATGGGGCAGGTCTAGTTACAGGTCTCAACCATCCCTAGACTCTTTCTTGACCCTTCTTTCTATACTTGAGTTGAATAAAGTGTTTTTTTTTTTTTTTTAAGAAAACAGTCTGGAGTCATGAAGGGAGCTTAAATCATAAGCAGAACATATGGTGTGTTGTATCAGGAACTCTTCCTCCAGTTGGGTCATTGGTTGCTGCCCACCACAACTATTTTATCCTGAGCTGCTGGCCTGGTGGAACTTGAAATGCTTTTTATAAAAGTTCACTGGTGAAATGCAGAAAAGCTGAAGCTTTTTTTAAAAAAAAAAAGTCAGGTGAAAGTGACAAGAGTTCTGCCTGTTTCCCCTTTTAAACCAAGTGATGGGAATAAGGATAAAACTGTGGGTTTTCTTTCTTTTTACTGGTCCACTGAGGACACATCAACTAGGAAGGTGTCAAGTAGTTAGTGGAGGAGAGCTGACACAAAAGATCTGTCAATGGAGCCACATGTCCTCAAAGACCCACCCATGAAAAGGAAAGTGACTAGTGTTTCATTTCCTTGAGTGGGTGGGAAGGTAAAGAAGCAGGGTATCAGCACCTTGAGGTAGACCAGATCAAGAAACGAACACTGCAGATATTCCAGGAATGCTATTTTTTTGTAGTTGGGCATATTAACTGAATCTCGAAAGCCTGTCCAAAGCCTTCTCTAGCCCCTTTTAGGACAACAAGGTCAAGGCAGGGCAGTTCTGAGTCTCCTTCTCATGCTTTCTACTTTCCCAGGACTGAGCAATTGTTTTCTCTCTCCTACTTCTTCTCAAGGCCAGAGCTAAATTCCTCTAGAAGGAATTTCATTAATCCACCAATGGAACAATGGTCCAGACAGAACACCAGCCCATCCCTGTGGCTAAAGGGACGGAAGGGATGGCAATCTGGAAAGGGATTTCCTACATTGGCTTCATTTCCACCTGGTTTACATAAAGGAGTCAAGCAGCTTAAGACTGCAGTGTGGAAATGCATACAGATGAAGTAGACCAGACTCGAGAATAAAGAGGGCATGCCTGCATCAGCCTGAAATGACCAATACACACCATTTCAGTCTGACTCTGTACTAGTCACTTGACTTAATCTCAGTGACAAAGCACTGCAGAGTATATTGTACATACCTTGTAGGTGCAATTGACTAAAGGGGGAAAACCTCATCTTATCACCAGTACAACTAAGGGCAATTCAGTTCCTGGGCTGGAGATGAGATATGGGGGACTTGGCCCCTCAAAAGATATGGCATGTCAGGACCCAGCGGGACAATAAACTTTTTCAGAAGAAGATTGAGCTGATGAACCTGGGAATTTAGATACTGAGGAATCAAGCCACCCTACTAGCACTGAAAGCCCAGATGCAGATCCTAATACTTCCACCTCTGATGCAGGGACCTCTGCCTTGGGCCTGAAGACAAAACCTCTATTTCCTGACAAGGCACGAGGCGGTGGTTGGTGGTTGGAGAGCCAAAGGATAGCTAGGCAAAGGAGTGGCCACTGACAGAGGAAGGCTCCTGATGAGACTTGAAGCTTTGAGAAGCGAACTCCAGTTGCACCTAAAAGGAAGTACAGAAGATTTTGGAATTTAAGCCTCCCTCAGAAGGCAAATTCTTTGCTAATTTAAATTTGGTGATACAAACCATACTTTGGAGAGATATGTCTGCCTATGTACCTTTCTTAATCTCTACACTGCACCCAACTACTGCAACTAGAGTAGTACTACTATCACTCAGTGCTGGACATAGATTCCTTGTTGGTACCTTGGGAGTTGGTCTGACTTGAACGCTGCTACTCTTTGGCCTCTTGCAACTCTGATGAAAAGTTGGTAACAGATGTATGATGCTAAGTGGGCTTCTTTTATGACTATTCTGCCAATTCCCTGCTAGTGCCTTGCTAGGCTAAATAATCAGGACATGTTCTAATTCAACAGCCCACTGGTGGGTAACTTGTTGCCCTCTATCCATGTGTGACTCTGAATAAATAGGACTATCAAATTTGGGTTGCAGAACCCCAGATGATCATTAGGTGGTTTCAGAGAGATACAAAAAAATGCTTAGTCCTCATTGGCATCTAGTGATTGGATTTTTGTACTTCAGGTCTGACAACCTTACTTTTTACTTAGCTTCAGAAAGCCCTTTATAAGGGAACAGTTTAGACAATGGATATAGTCCTGGTTCACACGACACATAATGTGGCTTCTTTGGTTTTGACTTAGCATAACAATTGACTCATCCAAATGTAGTTATCAGTAAACTATCCTGAAATGAATTTTGCCTTGGAGTGATGAAACTATGCTGACTTGAGGTTATACAGCTGGAGGGCACCAGGGCAGAGAGGGCTCACTTAACATACCCAGCAATAATTTGGGTCCCATTACTATTAAAAATTCTAGCTTCCTGATCTATATCAAGGGATAGATGATAAAAGTTGCTGAGTAATATTTTTTGTTATGATATATGTAAGAAAAGTTTAGCTTACGAGGCTAGGGTCTACCATCTGCTGAATATACAGTATATGCCTGAATTTACTTTTTTGTAGGAAAAAACATCCCACAACATATACATAAATCCTACAATTCCCCTTTTGTATTCAGGTGCAAGCATATGGGGGAGGTATTTGGAGGGAGGATGGTGGTAATCTAGAGTGGATTTGTAATCTCTTGCACGTTTCTGAGACTACATAAGTCTTGTGGCCTTACCCTCATTCTTCTTGTCTTATACAAATAAATCATTATAAATGTAGTCTAATATCCAGTTTTCAGTACAGTTACTATTGACAAACAATAGCTGGCAATAAGGCCTTATTTACAAATCAGAAGTTGGAATAAAATGTTATTTTGATATCCATGATGACTCATAAACGATCAAGCATGAGGCCATATGTTGCAGCTTCTTTAATGCTATTGTGATATATTCAAGAATGTTACAACTGAACAAGAAAGTATTTCAGTGAGTCTTGTTTGTATGTCTCTAATATATCTTCTTGCAATATGTAGGAATGGGGTAGCAAGAGGATATACTGCCGATAATCATATGTTGTTCATATTGATCAACTTTACGTTAGTTTCTCTATCTGCTGTTTCTACTCCATTTTTATAGCTCAGTTTCAGAAGTATATTTTCCAGATTAGAGGAAGTAATAGTCTTCCCTATTCTGCATTGGTCAGATCCCACTTCTGTTGGAAGTCTAAATCCAATGACACTAAATCTTCAGCATCTCATGACCTATTGCCCATAAGGGGCGGTGGGCTGTAGACAGAGAATTAAGGATTTACTCTCTGTCCCCACTTTGTCTATCAGTCTACCTGCTCTTCGTCTAAGAGATTGCTAATCTGAAGTCACTTTCTTCTGTCTTTCTTCCCAAACACATACACACAGAGCATACACTCTTTGAACTTCTTTCTGGTAGGATATAACTAGCTAGGTGCTAGGTTTTGCCTGTTACTATAATGCATTTTCTGTAAATAAATTCAGTTTCTGTATTACAAAACCTGCATAATTAATAACTGCTTAGGTCAGGTTCCTGCTTGTACACAGAGAGAACATTTCACTCCCAACAACTTCAAATATTGGGTAAAATTTTGGGCACCATACTTTAAAGCAGATTCTGTCAAACTGGAATGGGCTTAGAGAAGGTGCCAAGACTCATCAGAAAACTTGAAACTGACTCTTCCATCCTATACTTTTTTCACACTCCAATCTCCTACAATGTCGCTTGAAACCAACCTCACACATCTTCACTTCTGCTGACCTTGAAATATTGAGAATGTTCAGGGAATACCATGAATCAGTCAATGCTCATATCTATCTGACAACAGGAGATTGCAAAAGCCACAGTCCAATCAGAGTCCTGCTCCCTGGTTTGCTATGGATCTTGGAACAAGGCCCTCTCCCAATATTTTTAAAAAGGGAGATACAATAAATGGCCAATGCCCCCATCCACATTTTCATCAAGTACAGTTTTATGAAAAAATATTTGTCCCTTTTGGATTTTCTGAATTTGTGCATATCTTTGACACTGAAAGAAGATAATACTGACATTTGGCCTTTGTTTTATTTCTTTAACAAGCAAAGTCATTGTACTTGCAATATGCTAGTGTGAAAAAGTAATCACTCCTGCTAGTTCAATCAATCCAATTAAAGGAATAATTAGAGCATTTATATCCATATTTCATTTAACTATTGGGATGATTTGGTTTTTCTCACCACAGCAAAGTTGTCCCCCCATGGATTGTAGAGGCACAGTATGTTGTGCTCAATTTTTTTCTGTAAAGGTTAGTGATGCCTATCAATCCAGAAAAGATTACAAAACAACTTCTAAAGCTCTAAGGTTCTACTGATCCTTGTATCCTCAGTCAGATACAATCTTGAAATGAAGAAAAAGTGGGACAATAGTGAATCTTCCCAAGAGGGCTTACCCTGTTAAAATCTCTCCAAGAGTGCAGCATAAAATTGCCCATGAAGTCACAAAGAACATCAGAACAACATAGAAGAATCTGTAGGCCTTTCTTGCCTTGGGTAGAGTCACCATCAGAAAAGTGCTGAGTAAAAATAGGATTTATGGAGGAATAGCAAGATGGAAGCCGCTGGTCACCAAGAAGAACATTGATGATACTTTTCTCAAATTACTAAAGAGTACCTGAATGACTTTTCAGACTTCTGGAGAAAAGTTTATAAATGGATGAGTCAGAAGTAAGACTTTTCAGGCTACATGGGTGTCATTATGTCTGATAAAAATCAAACGCTTCATTCCACAATAAAAACCTTATACCAATTGTCAAGCATGGAGGTGGAGATGCTTTGCTACTTCAGGATTTGGAAAACTTGCCTTAAGAAAGAAGATAATTCTACAGGAGACCATTGGACCATCTGCCTGTCAGCTGAAGTTCAAGTGGATTATGCTGTAGGATAATGAGCCCAGAAGAAAGTTCACAAGAGAACAAGCATTAAAGAGCAAATCAGGTTTTTAGAATGGCTAAGTCCGGACCCAAATGTTGTAGCTGAACCTGAAATGAGCTGCTTATACTAGAAAATCCTGAAATGCTGAGCCGAAGCCGTTTGCCATGCAGCAATGTGAGAGGTGTGTCATCAATTACAAGAAGCATTTGGTTGACGTCATTGCAGCTACAGGTGAGGCAACCAGTTACTGATTCTAATTGATTCTTTTTCATACAGACTAATCCTTACTTGCCAAATTTGTGAGTAGAAGCAGAACAGGGCCAGTCCCTTTCAGCAGAAAAGCAATGCTGAAACTCTCTCTTGGTTCATGCCCATATAGTGAGTCTCTAGGATTCACTCCTGGAGTCTCACTATATGGACATATCCAAGTTTCAATATAGTATTGGGCCCCCATTGCCTTCTTCCAGAATATCACATCCCTACAATTACTGCTGCTTAATAAGTCAGTTTCTTTTTAATGCCTATAGATTTTTTAGGTATGAGCAGGGTATTATCTTGCTTAGTAAATGTGGTGAGCTAGTCAGCTTCCTCACTATGATTTCCTAGTCAAGGGCATTTTATGAAGATTATGTTGCACAAAGTTGTAATTCCAAGATAATTCTGTAACAACGGCACTCTGGACCTGAGCATTTGCTAGCTTTCCTGTTAATTGTTTACACAGGTTATGAGACAAAGCACATTTCCTTTTTGGTCTAAGGGTGGGAACTCAATCCAGCCCAAAGGCTCGAGTTGTTCATTTACCATTAATAGTTCTCAGGAGATATTGGACTGAAGATGAACTAGAAGATTAATGGGTACAGAGATTACTTTTAATCTACTCATTGAGCTGGTGACAATGATGTGATCATTTTCATTCTGACATTTAGCAGGTTACTTTGAAGGAGAACCATAGCCAAAGCTGGGATCAGGGTTGTACTAAAAGTGTGGTATAAAGCAGATGTATGGAGAACAAGACTAATGAGCAAATGTTTCAAATTCTATCACAGGACATATTTTTGGAGGCACATGCTGGTTTTGTGATACCCCTACACATGTAATCAGTTCCAAAGCTGTGTACTCCATACCATTATTTGTTAGTTTCTAGTTCAGCTGCTGGGTATCCAAATTGACAGAAAAGGGAACTTTCCTTTTGCCGTGATGGTTCTGCAGATTGTCTTTTGTTCAATTGACGAATTCTTGCTTCACCCTGCTTTAGAGATCCTGGAGTTTTTCAGATAAGGATGAGCAGAATGCTAGCAATTTTTTTTCCTTTCACTGTTGCAGATGTGGGTAGGTGAAAGTGCTCCAAGGCTGTATTGTTCCTAGAAAGAAACTTCAGTCTCCAATTTAATATGCCTGTCTTCAGACACAGGAATGATGTGAAGTTGTGGGTGAGGAGGATTTTGTTGTTCTGGAATCCATCAGATCTTTGCTCAAATGACTGTTTTGTATGGACCCATTAGTGTTCCATGATATTTATTCTTTCTAGAGTCATCAGTGAACATGACTTCATAGTTAGTTGGAAAATGATTTAAAGGGATTGGGAAGTGAAACAATGGTATGAGAGAGTGCCTGTAGTTACCTGGTTAAATACCTTGGCTTGCTAAGGTATTCAAGGCAATCAAGTTATCGCTCTGTTTTAAAGCAAGAGAATAGGGAAGGTGATGGAAAAATATACTTTCTTTCACTGTCTTAAACAATGTTTAAGTGCAGAAACCATACACAGATCTTTACAATAAAAACTGAGGAATTTGCAAAATTATTGAAAAGTCAAATGGGCACAAACCTACACTATAATTAAAATTCAGGCTTCCAAGTGAGGTCTAATGGTGAACTGGATGTACCTGAAAGAGCAGGGATGGCATTGCAGTGGAGATTGGTTGCCAGATGGCAAATTCTGGTCAGCAGAGTCTCTCTGGACAATGAGAGACCATGAGATCGCCCACCTCCACTCTGGACAGCTGCTCCTCATGAGAAGATCACAGGAATTGTGGCTTTTGTGGCCAACTTGTGAGTCAAGTGGCTAGGAGTTGAGGGATTTCAATTGTGCTCACATCTGCAATGTAGCCTATAATGGACATAAGGTTCACAAACCCTCATTTTCTTAATCACTAATGGATAATAGTCAATTTAAAGTTAAAGAGAGATATCCTGATTGGCAGGATAAGGGAAAGCTACTTGATAAGTCAACTGTCTTTCTGGATCAACGAAAGTGAAAAAAATATTTTAAAGAATTTTAAATTACTAGCAAAAAGCTTAACGAGGTTTTGATGTAAGAAAGTTTAAATGGATAAAGGGGACGGTAATTTTGAAAGATGAATTTTTGGTGAAAGTGCTTTAGAAAATATTGGAACTAATTAGACAAACCGACCAGATTTTCATGGAAATGTTTGTTTAACATTAAAGAATGCAGACAACTGGTGGATTTTACAAAACAAAGAAGATAAAGGCAATATGAGACAGACTGTATGACTATAACTAATGGAGTGTCAAATGAGACTAAAGTATTAAGGACATAGGAAGGCAAAACAGAAAAAAAGAGGAAGCTTGCCTTTTAATTTTTTTCCCTTGTAATTGAGACAGTTTCACTTCTGGATTACAATATTAGAATGCCAACTACCAAAAAAGTGGCAAAACAGAAGAAGGGAGGAGAGGTGTTAAAGCAACCTACAGAAAAGAGGATTACCCCAGATATGTTGCAGAAAATGAGGAATTGGGCAAGAAGGTGTCTGAATGCTAACTTGGCAGCTTTTGAAGAGAGAATGGAAGAAAGACTTATAAAGATGAAAGAGAAAATGAAAGAAGAAGTTAAGAAGACTGAAGAATCTGGAGGATGAGTAACTGGAGATGTAAAACAAATTAATGATAAAGTGGACATTTTGGAAAGCAAGACAGAAGTTATAAACAGACAGCGGGGAAAAGGTTTAGATAATTTGGCGCTATTAGAATTGAAAGAGAAAGAATTCTGCTTGAGATTCAGTGTGATTCCAGAGGATTTTGGTGAAGATATCAGAGAAAAGGTTGTTAAAGCAGTATCAAACTTTTTGGAATGAGATGAAGAGGATACAGAGGCAGAAACCGACAAAGATTTGTGAAACTAAGAAATGTTCCAAGGGATATCCTTGTGCACTTTGTCAGGAAGAAGACTGGAGACCAAGTTCTGCAGCAGCATTTTAATACTGGTCTGAAGATTGATAATATAGATGTAATTGTGCTTAAAGAAATTCTGATTAGAATACCGCACAAGAGAAAAGAGTACTTCTTTCTGAGTGACAGACTTTAGCAGAAAAAGATTCCATTTCAGTGGGACAAAACAAATGCTCTTTACTTATAAACAGCAGAGGTTTTGACTGTATTCTGTGCAGAAAGCAAAAGAATACTTGGAAAAATTCAAAGAAGAAATGGAGGAAATGCAAATGGATGTGATAGTGACAGAGACTACACAAAAGTCTCAACAGGTGCAACAGGAAATTCAAAAGGATGTTACTGCATTAGGTGCTACAGGTACTGATTTTTCTAAATGTTTGGCCAAATTATGGTTAAGGCACTAGGCTGGAAAGCAGGACACTGTGAGTTTTAGTCCTGCCTTAGGCATGAAAACTGGCTGGGTGATTTTGGGCCAGTCACTTTCTCTCAGCCCAACTCACCTCACAGGGTTGTTGTTCTGGGGAAAATAAGAGGAGGAAGGAATATTAGGTAGGTTCACCACTTTGAGTTATTCACAAAAATAATAAAGGGAGGATTAAAAAAAATCTTTAAAAAAATGCTTAATGTGGAATATAAATGGAGCAAATGCTCCTCAAAAGAGGAAAAAATATTTCATTATTTGAAAAAAATTAAAACAAGATATAATTTGCCTAGAAGAAACACATATTAGAAAAAAGGATACAAAATATTTGATTTACAAAAATTTGGGTGAAGAATTTATTTCAGAAGGAACAAAAGAAAAAAAGAAAAAGAAAAAAAATTGAGTTGTTTTGTATATAAACCCCAGCTATTACCAGAACTTATATTGACTGATGAACATGGTAGATATGTTGGGGTAGAAGTTAATTTGCATGGGGTTAAGACTCCAATATTGGGAATTTATGCCCCAAATGAGGACCATGTAACATTTTATAAAGGACTTATGGATAGACTAATGGACTTTTCTTATGAAAATTGGTGTTTAATGGGGGATTTGAATGGAGTGATTTCCCCACAAGAAGACAGAACTTCTGAGGAAAATGTTAAAATGACACAAGGTAAATTACCAAAAGTTTTCTTTGTTTTTATGGATAATTTAGAGTTTACTGACGTATAGAGACATAAAAATGGCAATACAAAGGAGTATATTTATTTTTCTGAAAGACATAGATCTTTCTCAAGAATAGATATGATTTGGATTTCAAAGAATTTAGCTACTAAGAATTTGGTTCACACTACCAGAGACTTTTTCAGACCATAATCCAGTGAGTTTGGTTTTTAAAAAGAAAATTAGTTCTTTCAGATGGAGATTAAAGGAAATGTTGTTTCAAAAAGAAATAATAGTGTAGGACTGTTAAAAGAAATTAAAAGATTTTTTTGAAAACAATCTTAATAAAGGCACAGATGTAAGGATGGTTTGGGATGCAAGTAAAGCTTTCATGAGAGGATATCTTTAAGTTCAATAATAGTGAACTTAAAAAGAAGAGGCAATCAAAAATGCAAGTTATTTTGGATGAGATAAAAAGAAAAGAAGAAGAATTAAAGAAGTTTCCATAGAAGATAAGTGTTACCCAACAATTAAGCTTCTACAGTGACACTTGTTTATGTTAACAGTAAGAGAAACGGAAATAAAAATAAATTATGCAAAACAAAACAAAAATTAAGTTTGCAAATAAACCAGGGAAATGGTTGGCATATAAATTGCAAAAAGAAAAAGAAAAGAAAATGATATTAAAATTACAAGAGGGAAATACTGTAATAATAGAAAATGTGAACATGCAAAAAATATTTTATCAATATTATTCTAATTTATGTAAAGGACAAGAATTTTCTGTGGACAAAATGGATGAATATTTAAAGTAACAAAATTTACCGAAGTTTACAGAGAAACAGAAACAGATTATGAATGAACCTATAACAATAAGGGAAGTTTGCGATGCTACAAAAAAGACTAAAACAGGAAAGGTGCCTGGACCAGATGGTTTACTGGCTTCTTATTACAGATATTTTGAGGATGAACTGTTATATCCTTTATAAAACCTTTACTAAATATGATGAATTCTATTCTACAGAGAAGAAAGATGCCGGACAGCTGGAAAGAGGCTAATACAGCATTAATACCTAAAGAGGGCCAAGATTTGACTTTAACAAGAAACTATCATCTGATAAATGACTATAAGTTGTTTACAGTGATTTTGGCTGAGAGGTTGACAATAATTCTGCAAGAATTTATTCATGAAGATCAATGTAGGTTTTTATCTAAAAGGCAGTTAAGGGATAATATTAGAAATGTGTTGGACATTTTGGAATATTTGGAGCAACATAATGAAAAACAATCTGCACTGATTTTCTTAGACACAGAGAAGGTCTTTAACAATTTGAACTGGGCCTTCCTGATCAAAGTTTTGGAAGATATGAACTTTAGAGAGAATTTTATCAAATTGGTAAGATTGGTTTACACCTCACAGAAAGCACAAATAATTGTTAATGGAGAACTAACAAAAGCCTGTGAGATGCAAAAAGGGACAAGACAAGGATGGCTGTTGTTTCCATTCCTTTCCATTTTAGTTCTTGAAGTATTGAATAGAGATATAAGACAAAATGAAAGAGTTGCGGGAGTAAAGATCAAAAGAGAAACTTATAAGTTAAGGACATTTGCTGATACTTTGGTGCTGGTTTTGGAAGATCTGTTAAAGGGAATAAAAATATTAATGGGAAAATTAAAAGAATTTGGTATACTAGCAGGTTTTAAGATTAATAACAGAAGATGAAGATGTTAACAAAAATATGAAAATAGAGAATCAAACAGAACTGATGGGGAAAACTGGTTTTAAGTTTGAGAAAAAATTTAGGTATCACTATGACGAATATGACTTGTATGTTATTTCAAAACAATTATGTTGAGATATGGAATGAGATTAAAAATGCTAAGATAGGAGAAATTACAATTGTCACTGCTGGGAAGAATTTCTGTGATAAAGATAAATGTTCTGCCTAGAATGATGTTTTTCTTTCAGACAACACCTGTTTTGACATCTGATATACCATTTAAACAATGGCAAAAAGATATATCGAAGTTTATATGGCAGAGGGAAAAGCCACAAGTTAAATATAACTTGTTACAAGATGTAAAAGAAACAAGAGGATTGGATTTACCTAATCTGAAATTGTATTTTGCAGCTTATTGTTTGGTTTGAATGAAAGAGTGGGTATTGCTGAGAAATAAGACTTTTAGAGTTAGAAGAACATGTCCTGAGATTTGGGGACATGCATACTTGTGGTATGATAAAGTTAAGGTTAATATATATTTCAAAAATAATTACGTTAGACATGCCATATTGAGAATATGGAATAGATACAATCCCAGGCTGTGCCCAAAAATACCTTTATGGCTCTCAGCACAAGGAGCATTTTATAGACAAGAAATAATAGGCAAAGATAAATGGTTGACATATCGTGAGATACTAGAATTTGATCAAGGGAATATAAAATAAAATCAAGGGAACAACTGAAGACAGAGGGACAGAGTGGTCAATGATTTTCTTGCTTACAGTTATCAGAAAGATTTAAAGTAAATAAAAGAATTCATGGTATTGAACAATGTAAGACAGAATCTGAGACGGAATTGTGTACAAATGATGAACATGTGATTGCTAAAATGTATAAACTTTTATTGAAATTTTAAGCAGAAGAAAAACAAGTGAAAGAATGTATGATAATGTGGGCTAAAAAGTTTGGTTTTAATAAACAAGGAATAATGGGAAAATAGATGGTTGAAATGATTGAAATTTACATTATAATCTATGTAAAACTTAAAGAGAATTTTTATAAGATGATGTACTGTTGGTATATGACACTGAAAAATTATCTAGAATGTATAAAAGTACTTCAAATTTATGTTGGAAATGTGAACACAAGAAAGGCCATTTTGTCATGCTTGGTGGACATGTAAAAAAGCTAGAAAATTTTGGGTCCAGATATTAATCTAGACATTAATTTAATCTGGATATTAATTAATATTAATCTTTAAAATTCAGAGGATTTTAAAGATTAATATTCAATTGAAACCAAAAATTTTCCTCCTGGGACTGATGTTTAAACAGTTAGAAAAGAGTCATGGAACACTGTTTTTATATATGATAACTGCAGCGAGATTATTGTAGGCACAAAGGTGGAAAGATTTGGCAATACCTACAGTGGAGGAATGGTTGGTGAAGATGACAGAACTTCCTGGAATGCTAAATTGACTTGTTTGATTAGAGAAAAGACAATATCTACATTTATTGGTGATTGGAAACCCCTTATGGACTTTTTGCATAAAATTTTTTAAAAAACATACTTGTGATTTATGATTTTGATATTTAGACAGGATAGACTATAGAAAGGTGTCATGATGTAACTTTAGAGAGAAGGTTAAAATATAATTGCCCCTATAACTGCTGTGAAGATCAGAAGCCATTTCTTTATATCTTTTTTCTTTTTCTTTTCTTTTACTTCCTTTCCTTTTGTACTTTTCTTTCTTTCCCATTGCACTTTTAGCTTTTTATTCTTTTTCTCCCTTTTCTTCTTTTTTGTTCTACTTTAGTTTGTATTAGCTCTTACCATTGATGTTAAAACTTTCAATAAAAATTATATTAAAAAAAAACTAGAATTAAAATTCAGTTCTTGTTTTGGTGGTTGGATATATGTAAGTTTATACGTAGGTTTATTATGTATGTAGGGTTTTAACTTTTTCATTTCATTTCATTTTCATTTTAAAAATATTAGCACATTTTTAAAAATAGAGAAACTATGAAGAATAACAAAAGCCAAAATGAGAGAAAGGTACAAAAGAAAGAGAAAGGCATCTTGAAGGATTGATTGATTGATTGATTGATTGATTATGTGTCGGTGTTGGTGTTGACTTTTTTGTGACTACATAGATTTTCTCCAGGATGACCTATTTCCAATCTGGTCCTTTGGATCTTTCAGCAGTATGCCCATCTTCACTATAACTGAGGAATCCGCTTTGTTGTCCTCCTTTTCTCTTACCCTAGCCCTAACCCTAACCTCAACCCTAACCCTTCCACCTTTTCCAGTATCATAGACTTA
Organism: Python bivittatus; assembly: GCF_059951505.1. NCBI lineage: Eukaryota > Metazoa > Chordata > Lepidosauria > Squamata > Pythonidae > Python > Python bivittatus. The sequence goes on along the minus strand of NW_028277112.1, from coordinate 2,457,778 downwards.
TCAAGGAGCTTCACATTCACATAATGTGCCCAAAATATGGTAATTTAAGCCTGGTCATTTGTGCATCAAGTGAGAACTCTGAATTGATTTGTTCTATGATCCATTTGTTTGTTTTCTTGGCTAATTTTAGATGTGTGAAATATAATAAATAAATTTTCTTTAAAAAAAAAAAAAACCCATTGAATTCAAGTTTCTGTGACCTGAGTTTTTAACTGTGTGATTCAGTCTGGCTGATTTCAAGGAGCATATGAATTGGTACTTAAGAATGATAGGACGAGAAATGATACTCATTCTGAAAAAATGCCATTTAATACCTCCTTGTTTGTTCTTTATTGGTTGCTCTCATTGCTCTTAAACAGCCCTTTACTTTCCTAGAAATGAATAATAGCAGATTTGGATTTTTGTCTTTCAGAAAATGATGTTTCAATCAACCCATGCCAGTTCTTACTCCAACTAATTTTTTCTGGGTCCCATCATTTGTACTCTGAATATGAATGTACCTGTCTGTCAGCGGATTATACTTTCTTCCAGTTTCTCATTTCCTATCAGGGACAGCCCTACAAAACCAAAGAGAATACTTATACGTCTAAATTGTTGGATCTTAAACCAAAGACAAATAGAAATGAGACAATGCAAATTACTGAGGTTATGACATGTATTGATAATTCCTTTGTTCATTATATTTATTTTTGTTTTAGGTGTATCTTTGTGTCTTTACAGAGTCCTATAGCATTTCAAAAGTTTTTTTTTTCTTCATATTTTCCATGTACTGTATCAGCATTCTGAATACTAGGTTGTATACATCTATATTACTAGTCAGAACTTTAATTTATACTTTATATAAACATATAAACAAAGAATTAGTGTACTCATGGAAGAGCAGAAAAATTATTTTTGCCAACCAAAATTCTTTTTCAGTTGTTGAGTGCATTATTGTAAGAGCATCCAAGCATGAGTCAGACTCATTCACAGAATAGATTCCATCTAGATGACCTGTCCACTATGAGATAACTGTGGGAATAGGTTTAATTAAAACATGGTTTTCATTAACTATCCAGGCATGTGTTAATAGTTCTTAGAATAGCAGTGTAGTGAGGTGAATGACCAAAGCTGAGTCATGAATGAACACATCTAAGAACTGTAAAAATCCTGTGAAAACATTTATCATCCTTGCTCCAGCTTTCCTATCTTGAACTTAGTTTCCCTGTGCTTAAATTTAGATGTTAATCACAAATGTCTATATATGTCTTTTTCTCAATCTTTCCCCTCAACTTTCTGTGACTGGTTCCAGTCACTGTTGATGGGGGCAGGGGTAGAGGAAATTGGTCAAGCCTAATGCCACTGACATGTGGGGTGCCCACATGCTCCTGCCACTCCTGTTTAACATCTACATGAAGCTACTAGGCAAGGTCATTGGTTGGCATGGGGTCAGGTATCACTCTCAGTTGGGCATCTCAACCCAGGGCCAACCAAGAGATGCTGTCAAGGTCTTGTTCCAGTGGCTGAAGGCTGTTGGGTCTGGTTGAGAAAGAACAGGCTTAAATGCTACCTTGACAAGACCAAATGACTGTGTGTTTCAGATTCTCCTGGTATCTTTAGTTCTGAATATGGTAGCACTTCACTGGATTGAATGGTGCACAGTTTGGAGTTCCTCCTGTACTTACAGCTCCTACTCAATGAGCAGGTAGCAGCTGTGGCAGGGGGGTTGTTGCCCAAATTCATTAGTGCATCAATTGATGCATCAACTGGTGTATCCTTTCCTGGACTAAAAATCCTTTCTCTTGGTCACTTATTCCTTAATCACCTTACAAGTGGATTATTGCAATGCAGTCTACATGGGGCTACCCTTGAAGACTGCTTAGATGCTGCAGCTGATCTAGAATATGGTAGTATGATCAGTTACGGACACAGCCTGATATGCCTATGTAACACCTGTATTGCATGAGCTGCGGTGATTTCCAGTAAAATTCTAAGTAAAATTCCAGGTGCTGGTTGTGAGGTCAGGGTGTATGTGTGTGTGTGCGTGTGTGTGTATGGTGTACTCCACTTCTCTAATCTTCCATCCTGGCCCTAATAAACTTTGCCTCGCTAGCTTCCCCAGGATTATTGCACTGTATACTTCTAGATTATATGCCTGGCCTAAATCTAGTACTAAGCAGAAGTTGATTCAGTGTCTGGTACTTGAAGGTTATTTTCCTTGAGTAGCCTTAGTTTCAGTACATCATCGCCATGCCAGCGGTGTTATAATCTGTGTTAGGAGGCTGCAGACTTTTCAGTAAGAACACAATGAAACATTGTTCTCTCCTACATTTCACATTTATTAAAAGATTTCATCTTCTCCTGTATAATGTCTGCATCGCAAAACAAATCATCAGCTTGCTTTGATCCTGGCACTATTTTATAGGCTTAATAATAATAAATCTATGTCTTGAAATAGTTTCAGCAGATTACAGCAATCAATCAACATTCAGGGAGCCTCAAACCATTAATGTCATCAGCACTGATCCAGCACCCTGGGAATCTATCTAAATCAGCCATTATTACTAAAAATGCTCCTTAAGACCCTAAGATAAAAGTAGTACTTGGGAGCATAAATTGCAGTCCTTTCCTTTCCTTTCCTTTCCTTTCCTTTCCTTTCCTTTCCTTTCCTTTCCTTTCCTTTCCTTTCCTTTCCTTTCCTTTCCTTTCCTTTCCTTTCCTTTCCTTTCCTTTCCTTTCCTTTCCTTTCCTTTCCTCTCCTCTCCTCTCCTCTCCTCTCCTCTCCTCTCCTCTCCTCTCCTCTCCTCCCCTTTTTTCCTTGTCAACCATTTGGGACATGATTGTTATAGTGATTTTTTTTTAAAAAAAAATCTGAATAAGGTTTTGTTGAAATGATATTTCACTTATAATGTACAGTACTGTATCCATTAAATATGAAGGGAAATTATTCTAAACTTCAGCCTCAAATGTTTGTGCTAAAATCAGGACCAGATCAATATTTAAACAGTGTTATACCTTTCCATTCTTTCAAGAACCAGTTCTTTAAAAACACCATTCTCACTGTTAATGTTGCTGATTTAATTCCAGGATTGCTGTGCTCCATGTTATTTAACCTGGATTAAACATTACCCCGCCATCAAAGCATCTGCATTGTTACATTAGGAAACCCTGGAACTTTGGCTCCCTGGGAGGTGATTGGTGTCTGTGCAGCTCTGGCCCAAATGAAAGACTTTAATACCGGATTATAGCACAGGAAGCCTCCAAAAATTTAAGGAACTCAAGGTCAAAACTGCCCAACCGAAGCCAATTCTGCACTGCAGCCTGAGCTGCTTTTCTCCTGTGCTATTCCTGGCCATTCCTGTAACCAACTTTAAAATAATTCTAAAAATACCAATACCAATAATAATTTGTTAAATGTATCTGCTGTCCAACTCCCAGCAACTCTGGGCAGTTTACAGATGGTTAAAAATGATGATATGGATTGCAATGATTTGGCAGTGAGGTTGGCTGGTGCTCAGTCCAGATTATGGCCACCACGGGCCCTTGACTGGTCATTCCTCTGCTTTTTACCCTTCCCATCTGTGCAGGAAAGACAAGTCTTACTGCTGGCCCCTTTTCCTTTTAGGAAATGTTTCTGCCTGTCTAGTCCCCATTTTTTTCCTTTGCTTCCCAAATGTTTGCACACGTAGATATCCTCATTCCCCCTTCCCTCGTTCTCTCCTTTGACACTAATACTGACATTTTTTCCCTTATTATATCATTGTTGCTCTGATGCTATGGTGATTAAAGCAATGGGGACAGGGAGTACCTTTATTCCTACATCCCGTTGTAGGTCCATAGAAACTTTGTAGGAAGGAATAACTCATGGTTCAGCTCCACAGAAGAAAAGTAGCATTCACTGAAACTTTGTAGCTTCATCCCAATATGCCTACATTACAATTGAAAGATTTGGGGGCAGGGAAAGAATGGGAAGTACTGTGGGTGGGAAAACAAGGGAATCATGCTTCACTCAGCAGAAACCAAAAGGGTGCCTACTGGGAGATATAAAGTCTGAATGGAGTCATGAGCTTCTAGAGGGGATGGGAAAACATAGGGCAGTGTTTCTCAACCTTGACAACTTGGAGATGTGTGGACTTCAACTTCCAGAATTCCCCAGCCAGCCATCCTGGCTGCAGAATTCTGGGAGTTGAAGTTCACACATCTTCAAGCTGCCAAGGTTGAGAAACACTGACATAGGGCAAGGAAAGTTCCTTGACTTAAAGGACCATCTTTAGATCAATTGCAGGATTTTAAAAAATGGCAACTGCTGAGGAATGGAGTTGACAGGAACCCTGGCAGTCCAGGTTGAAATGCCTGCACAGAGCCATGACCAGCCACTGGAGGGAAGGAAGCATGCCAGGTGCTGTAGACAATTGGAGCTTGGGCAGTCACCTTAGACTGCAGTGGCTGCAGACCATCCACTTGGAAGGGCTAAAGATAGCTTAGGATGGAAGACATCAGTTTTGAAGTGGAGCTGCAAGACAGGCAGAGGGAGCATCTTCTGGGAGTGGGTGGAGGTTGATGTCATCTCTTCCTGCTTTAAGAAGCAGTGGGTGGTCCATTTTGGTGATGGGGTAACCAGATAGTGTGGATCTGCCCAAAGTGTACTTTTAAAAAAGTATACTCTTTCTAGTTGAGCCACCATTGCTTTCTTCTAGGATGTTTCTTCAACTTCCAAGTCTAGCCTACAACCCTGGACTAAAACTGGCATATACTTAAACTGTTGTAGCCATTTAGGGTGCATTGCAAAAAGTATTCCATAATACTATTATTTAAATAGCAAATGTGAGTGAGGATGGCTGTTGTGTATATCCACTTTAATTTTGGAAGTGGAAAATAAACTTAGATTACCCTGAAACCTATATTTATAAACTTGCTTGTCATGGAATTGCCTCCAATCATTTTGCACTGGAAGAATTTGGAGATAGCCTTAATGAATTTGCTGCTGAACCATTTGTATGTAGATAGCAGTTTCCCCTGTTAGATAATCTTCCAGAATCAGTACTGATACTATAAATCTATTCTATATTTAGGAACATTGTCTTTCTTCACCAGAGGACAGGCCTCTTCATAAAATGGTACATCCTATTTATTTTCCTAGTGAAGAAAATGAGAAAGTTCAAAACTAATCTTAGTAAATCCTTAAGAAAATGTAAGGATTGCTCTTCATCCAGGGTTTGCACAGATCCAGGATTGACGGGTCATGCTTGTGACTCAAAATGTTGCAATTATCTGTAGGTTTTCAAAGCTGAGTTGATTCACTTCTCTGAACTATGATGCAGGAGGAATATTGGGCCCATGCAGAGGATTTATACTCAGTGACCGAGAAGGAGTCAGGAATGGAAACTGATGGGATCTGGAGCCAACTCCAGGACAAAGAGGGAAGACTGCTCCTGCTACCTGGATATCTGCAGCTCTAGAAATCTTCTTAGCATTCTTCAAATTTATGAGAGACAGCAACAGTGGTCAAGAGCCAAAGAGCTAAAGCCTCTTTAGGAATAATAGTCTGTTTGATAATAACCTCCTTAGCATATCAGCAGTCTGAACTGAACCAATGCAATCCCACTGGTTTATATAAAACTGGACAGGTCAATATGACCTGTATTGGCCACGATGTCTTCAACCTGTGTGCTTCTGCAACCAGCTGCCAGTTCCCTTGCCTCTTTCCCTACAGACTATTTGGTTTGTATCCTAATCTTGCTCTTCACTTGAACCCTCCTGGATATAACATTTTTGCTGCATTGGCTGACTTTGGATTGTTGATGGTCCCTTGCCTCCGCTTCATTTCTGAGCCGGTGATTGGTTAGGAACATGTGGTAAGTCCTATCTGTCTGCCAAATGCAGTTCCTCCTCTGGGGAAGAGGACAGAAAAGCTGCAAAAACACTGGCTCTGTATTAATTTCTGATCTTATGGTTTCCCATTGGTGGGAACTCTTGCCTTATCCCATCTCCTGACTCCTCTTTTCTGCCTCCCTGCAGAGGTAACAGTGCCACTGTGTCTAGGCTTCAGCCGAGCGGAGGGATGGCTTTTTCTTGCTATAAAAAGAAATGTAGTGAGACAAGGACAAAGAGAAGGTCAGTGTTCTGGCTGGATGCCCATTTTTTACTCCCCTGTTGGCCATCTGGAAGGAGTACTGGCTCACTCAATGATAACTCTGCATGGCAAGGAGAGCAATGTAAGGCACTTGCAGGTTGGTGCAAAAATCTTTCTGAAGATTTAGGATGAAATTGGTACCTGGATGAAAGTGACCTCCCTCCCTCCCTTCCTTTAAAATAAATTATCAGAGATAACTTAAGACACTTGAAATTTAGCATAAAAACATCCAGATGCCACTACCCCCAGATCAGTGTGGGTAAAAATATGAAACTAAGAAAAAATGCTGCCATTTATCAGTATCCCAAGGCCTCTTATCCTGCCAAAAGATAAGCTTGGTTGTGAAAAGCAAGCATGCCAGAAAGAAGAGTCACGACTTTACATCTTTTGTAGCTGAACAATAGCAACACACTCAGCAGAAACCCATAATTCCTGGAATGGACATTATTGTTATTCTCCTGCTCTCATGATTTACATGCTGCCAACATCCTTGGTCTTTTATTTTTGGTAAAAGCAACAATTTCCCTTTTCAAGCAACCATTTACTAAGTTTTGGGGAACATGTAACAGATTTTATATGCTGTGTCCTTATTGGATTAACCAATTTTCATTCCTTACTGAAGACTGAGTTGTTGTCACTGGATAATTAAGTCCTGAATGGAATCCAGTAGAGCAATTGGTGATAAGATAAGCTGTAAAGGCAGCTTTTATGATATCTTTTTACTGTATAAGTTTAAAAAACAAACACAAAACCAATTACCGTAACAACTAGAAGCATCTGGGAAAGGTGACTCAATTATGAATTATGTTTATTAACTTCCTATTGGTTAAAATCATAGGCATGAGCTCATCTAAATAATTTATTTTAGTTAGAAGAAGATGAAGTACAGATTTTGAGTTAAATATACAGCTCAGCATAGTAATCTAAAAGGTAGCAACTTTACTGTTTTCAGAAGAGTTTTGTGACATATTCCCAAGCCATGTCACAGAGCCATAAACTCTTACTTAGCTATGTTTATATTAAAGTATCTAATATACATTGATGATTTATTATCAGGAGCATAAGTCCATACAAAGAATGAAGTGACAGTAATATTTAGCATATGCGAAGTAGTGCTTGATTATACCACAAGAAATGACAAACTCATCTGTATTAGAATTAATGGATCTCCCATAAATACGAATGTTATACAAGCAGTACTTATTATAGACATAATAAAGGAAGATGTTGAAAATTCTATGGTAAATTCTAGGAGGTGCTAAATGCAAAATCAAGAAATGATGTAGTATTATTAATAAGTGGAATGCAAAAGTGGGAGAAATGGAGCAACCTAGCATCATAAGAAGATCTAGATTTGGGTAAATGCAGTAATGCAGGAATCAGATAAATACACTTTTGCAGGTAGAATTCTTTATTGCCAACACCTACTTCAAGCAATATAAACTCTACACAAGAAAATCACTAGATTGACATCAGAGTCAAAAAGATTATATGTGTCAGCCAGGTCACTTCCAGGTAATGATTGTAGAACATACTATCCATTATTGTGGTCCAACGTATGGATTAAAAGGAAAACATCATTGTGTGTAGGTTTGCCAGTAAGTTATGACTTGGAAAACATTCAGAATATAAGATCAATATAAAGAAGTGGAAGAGATTTAATATGTTTAATTTATTTGACAGAGACTCTGAGAAACTTTGGAAAGATATAAGAAACAGGAAAAAAATAGAAAATTTCAGAGAAGATCCAAGTGGCTTTCTAAACAAGTGTCAGGATAGCCAGGAAGAGCAATAGGACAGAAATCTTGGATAACAGGAACATACAATGAGTGAAGGCAGACTTTCAAAACCAAGCAAGAAAGGACAAGGAACGGTGTCACAAACATTGATATCAAAAATGTTTTAATATATAACAAGTGAAAGGAAAATGAGAGACTTTTAAGAAGAAAAGTGACAGATTTTTTTTTTCAGCTGAAGTTACACCATTCCAGAAAGACATTGGGAGTTTAAGGAAAGATGAAAATATTATACTGAAACCTACAACTGAGATAATAGAATAACAGAAACGTTTTTTGGAGAACATATTCAAGACCTGACTCCACTAAAAGTGAAGTATGGTAGACAGCAAAATAGCTGTCAGATAAGAAACTGCCAGGGGCAAATGAAGTGCTCAACAAATTGTTTGAAACTGCAGGAGAAGAAGTAGTTAAAATGCCAACAACTATTTTAATAAATATGGAACAGAACTGGAAGATTGGAAAAGATTGGTGTATATATCTATACTGAAAAATTGAGGCATAACAGAATGTGCAAATTGCTGAATACCTGCACTAATTCTTAATGCTAGTGAAGTTCTGCTTAAGCCTTATACGGTCATACATTGAAAGAGAAATGCCAAATGAAAAGCTTCAGCTGAACCCTGGTAAGACGGAGTGGCTGTGGGTTGGGGGCTCCTCTGTATCTGGAAGTTCACCATCCTTAGTTCTGGATAAGGTGGCACTACTCCAGACAGACCCAGTATGTAATCTGAGGGTCCTCCTGGCCTCACGACTCCTGCTTGAAGAGCAAGTGGCAGTTGTGGCCAGGAGGGCCTTTGCTCAACTACATGTTGTATGCCAGTTATGCCCGTTCCTGGATTGGGAGGCCCTCCAGTCAGTCACTCATGCTCTAGCCATCTCCCACATAGACTACTGCAATGCACTCTACATGGGGCTACCCTTGAAAAGTATCTGGAAGCTACAGCTGGTTCAAAAGGCAGCCGCATGGGCAATTTTGGGTGCCCCAAAGATGGCACATATCACACCTTTGCTGTGTGAGCTGCATTGGGTCCCAGTTTGCTTCTGGGTCCACTTCAAGATGTTGGCTATCATCTTTAAATCCCTACATGGCATAGGACTGGGTTACCTGAGGGATCATCTCACCCCCATTATATCGACCCATCCCACCTGGTCAAGCAGAGAGGGTATGCTGCAGACGCCGTCGATGAAAGAATGTCAACTGGCAGGGTCCAGAAGGAAAGCGTTCTCTGCCGTGGCCCCCGTCCTATGGAATACCCTTCCCCAGAAGTGAGGCAGGCCCCTACTGTCTTGACCTTCCAGAAAGCAGTCAAAACCTGGATCTGCCAACATGCATGGGGCAAGAAAAGGGGCAACCAACCCTGGGGGTGGCTAGCACCTTGAAGGTGCTCCCATATGTTAATATCTTTTCGATCACCAGCACCTTGGAAGATATTATTAATTATGTATGTATTTGGTTTTATTGTATTTTTATACTATTTTTATTCTATTTTAACTGATATTTATTTGTTGTTTTTACTGTAAACCTCCCAGAGTCACTTCCTCGTGAGATGGGTGGTGTCTAAATGTGAAATATAAATTAATTAATTAATTAATTAATTAAAAAAAAATAGTGAAAGCAAGAAAATACAAAAAGATTTAATATTGCTTCATTGACTATAACAAGGCCTTTGACTATAATTATGCCAGAATGCAGAATATATTAAGGCTAATGGGTATAGTAGAACACCTGCTGATCCTTACAGTGAAGGAGAAAGTACTGTAGCAACTGAATTTGGAGAAACAAGGTGATTCAGAGCACGGCAGAGAATGAAGCAAGCATGCATATTGTCCCAAATCTACTTACATTTTACAGATAAAATATCAGAAGAATGGCACAGTTAGAAGAGCTGACAGCTGGAATGAAAATTGGAGGTTGAAACACTAACACTTTGATTTATGCAGATAACATCACTTTAGTAACAGAAAGTAAAGAAAACTCAGACGAGTTCACTATGAAAATTAAAATGCAATGTAAAACATCCAGGCTAATATTAAATATTATTAAGAGAAAGGGAATACAGTATTTCCCTGCATGCTTGGGCTCGAGAATAAATGAGTATGGACAGTGTGTTGGGCAAATGAAAAGAAGACTAATCCTAGAGAGGAAGACAGTGACAGATTTAGGCAAGATCATGAAGGATAAAGATATTTTAATGACAATAAAGATCAGAACAGTTACAGCAATGGCCTTTGCAGTGATTGTGTATGGCTGTGATAGCTAGATCCGGAGAAAGAACAAGAGAACAAAGATAAGATGCTGCAAGTTAGGATCTGGAGACAATTACTAAGAATACCAGGGACCCTTAATAATATATAAAAGTTGACTGGTCCCAGGAAGCTTGATCAGAAAGCAGAAACTCACATACTTTTGACATGTGATATGAACACATGATGGAGTAACAAAAATGGTTATACTTGACAAGGGAGGAAAGTGGAAGACAGGGAAGTCAATGGATCAAATGGATTGATGGGGATCAAAGAGATTATGAACATCCTTGGAAGAGCTTCAGGTTATTAGCTTGGACAGGCCAGGTTGATGAGTATCTGTTGATGAGATTATCTGCAGCTGAACTTTACTCAGTGGCTGTGAACTAATAAATGTTAGGTATGTATAGAAATTAAATGGTAATATGAAGCAGAATAGAAGCAGGGATACATTGTTGCATGGATAAGTAGTATGCATCTTTTTAGGATATGATCCTTGCCAAATGCCTGATTGTGGCTTATTTTCGTTCCATTGATAAGAGGGATTGTAGACTTATAGGGCAAGTCACTACAGCTTACAGTGTATTAGATCTCTTTCCCTTGATCTTTCTAATTTTTTTCGTTTATTAAAATTATAAGACTAAAACACACTGATAGTGACATGGGTGAATTTCATCGTGAGAGCAGGCATATTTAAGCTGGTATTGTCCAACAATTTGTACTTCAGTTCCCATCACTCACAGCCAAAAAAGCCAATAATTGTTGATGCAACTTCCGAAAACTGATTTATTTATTTATTTATCATATTTATATAGCTGCCCATCTCATACAAGGTGACTCTGGGCGGTGTACAACAATTAAAAAAATAAATACATAAAAACAACTACATATAAAAAACTGTAAAAACACACAGAACAGGAGGGGATAAAATTAATAAAGGAGCCATCGTAAAATCTCCCCAGTCCCCTGGGAGCCCCAGGCTTGATCACATCGTCAGGTCTTGAGGGACTTGCAGAATGTTAAAAGGGATGGAGCTAATCTCACTTCCAGGGGGAGAAGATTCCACAAGGCGGGTGCCACAGCAGAGAAGGCCTGCCTCCTGGGACCCACCAAATGTTATTCTCTAGCAGGCATCTATATTGATCCTTGATATAGAGCAATGTCTCATATCCAGAGATTCATAGATCAATCCATTATTTTTATATTTACAATATAAATTTTATATTTTATATTTACAATATAGAATTGAGGATTATTTGATTCCATAATAGTTCTAGGGAAGGTTTAGGCTCTTAATCAGTGTTCAAAGGATGATAGCTCTGTCACGGCCTTGTGTCACTAAGAGTCTTATCTTATCTGGCTAAGAAGATAAATGCTAATTCATCTTCTGTCCAATTGCTTTATAATCTAAACAGGAAATACTTCTTGGGGGAATAAGATGAGATGAAGCCATGCCAGAATATTCAGCTCTGCGCTTTACTCTTGTTTCATGACCTCTTGTTTGTAAGCTGCCCTCTGTCTTTATCTAGGGTCTTGCAAACTGAGGGGCTTTTCAAAACATCTATCTTTAACTTCCGATCTTTCTCTTAACCTGTGCAAACTCTGGACCAGACTGCATGCACTGACAGCAGACTCCTCTCTAAAAATGCAAATCTGCACCAATCTCTTCTGAGGAGCAGGTGGTGAATCTGCTTTTAAGAATATAAGAGCTATGTAGTAAGGGCAGATTAGTCCTTCATCACTTGTATCTTGCTTTCCTGAAACCAATCCACACACTCAACCAAGGCTTTATTTCTTACCCAGATTTTGATAGTAAAACTGAACCCCAATAAAGAAAAATATTTGAGGAAGGGGTCATTAATTTATTTGTATAAGTCAATAAGATAGTTCAAGTGCCTGGGAACAAATTGCAGATCGTTAAGCCATGAATGGGGGAAGGGCTCAGTGCCTGTCACCAAGGTTGATGGTTCTAGAATTAGTCATACTTAAATTCACTCAGATTAATGAAATTTAAGTTCAACTTGAATAACATAAATCTGCTTTCAGTATGACTAGGACTGGATCCAACCCAGTTGTAGAAAGAGGTGGAAATTGCATGAATTGCTTTAAGATGAAGGGCTTTTTTTTCTTTTTAATTGTACATCAAGCCATCTCAGATTGGTGGATTTGTTGTTTGAGCTGTATGGATTAATACTGGATTTCTAGGCCTGGGCATATGTATTACCATTATTATTAATTTAAGTTTTTATTTTTATATTACGTTTTGTTGGTTTTAATCGTCTGTGTGCTACCTAGAATCACTTTTGTCAGATGGGCAGCTATAAAAATTGTCTCAATCAATCAATCTTAATTACATGGGAAGACCTGGAATGGCTGTCATTGCTTTCCACATGTAACCTCTATCACATTGTACTTTTTTCTTGTTTGAGAAAATCTATTAATGTAACAGTTGAGCAAATGTATCTGGACAGATGAGATCTGGTCATTTTCTGACCAGAAATAACCTTCACAAGTAGGTGTAGATCTGGCAAAGATATCCGAAAACCACATTTGGAAAAATGTTTTAAATGGCTTCTGTACTACATCACTGCAGACGATGGTATTTGACTCTAGGTCAACAGTTGCCTGGAAATTTTGTTCTCAAAAATCCAGGTTTTATGGAGTTTGCAAATTCCAATAAGACATGACATATTCATTTCATATTTTGAAAGGAGATATATGTTGAAACTATATCCTAAAGTGTACATACATAAATGCAAATGTCCCATTTTTAATGATGTACAGGTTAATGTGAAGTTTGAATGTAACTGTGTGTCTATATGTAAAAATGACATAGAGATTGGAATAGGCTGATTTGTCCATTGCCAAAATTATTTATTTTGTAGGTGGTCTTGCTAAATATTTCTTGACTAATCTCACAAAATTCAGGGAACAATAAATAGCTATCTCCAGACACAGGTCTTACAGAGTTGCAGTGCTAGTCTTTAAATGATTTGTCTTCAATTATTTGGAATCTTTCTCATGAGCGAATACTATTACATGGAACTATTAAAGGAAGCAATAAAAATCACATTCAGTTTCTACAATGCCGAATTCAGAGCAGACTATAGCCTGTGATACAGATATTTTACATACATCCTGTACTGGGAAAATCCCAGTGCAGCCTATTTAACTACTTGGTGGAGGAGCAACTCTGTTCCCATCTGAATCTTTCTGGCCTTGAACAGAAGATATCACATATCAGGGACAGGCTCATTTTCCTGTAAGAAGGTCACAAAACCTTAGAAGAGCAGCAGCTGAAACAGCTACAGAAACATTTGCAAGCTGTGATTAAGGTCTGTGGATCCATTGTCTGTAAACAGTTTGTCAGGCTGAAAAATTTGCTAAAGCACATTCTGGATAAGGGTGTGAGCATTATGGTGGGAACCAGTGGTGCTTAGGTCAGATAACCATTATGTAAATATGCAATAACTACTTGGCTTCAAGGTTGCTAAGCCTCATGCTTAGCAGGTAGGAGGAAGAAGTCTCCACTTATGGGCAGGCTATAAAAATAACTGGCAGTAGCCAATCACCTGTGGGGTATGGCATCCTTCTTGTTTAGCATAAAGGTTTTAGTATAACCAAACCATGTTTCTAAGTCTTTGGCCAAGGTTAATTGAGTAATCAAGTAGAGCTCAGGCTCACATTATCAAACTTTGGACATATTAGGTGAAGGCCTCGCTCTCTGGAGAAAACTCTAATGCTGGGAAAGGTAGAAGGAAAGAGAAGAGGATGACCAGAAGCAAGGTGGATGGACTCAGTTACAGTGGTGATGGGTGCACTGTTGGAAGACCTGAAAGGTTAGGAACAGATTGTCATGGAGAAAATCCATCTATGTGGTTGCTAAGAGTCAACACTGACTTGATGGCCCAAAATCAATCAATCAAAACTGTAAAATGACAGGATGTTAGCAATTTACCGCAAAATCCTTGTCAGGGAAGTCTGACAGTTTGACCATGAAGGAGAGCACAGTAGTTACTGATCTTCTGGCAACTCTGCTGCCAGCCCAGTTGCCAATGCCTTACTTTGGTATCAGAACAGGTGACAATCCAGGGAGATCAGTTAGCTCAGATGATGAGTCAGCTAATCTAGGAGGTCAGACAGAATGAACCATGACAGGAAGTTTCCCCTCTAGTGTGGGCTTTGGACTGACCCTGCCATTGCTACTGGATTTCTCCAGCTCTGCATTCCTCAAAAGCAAAATGCCCGCTTCCCTGCCAGACAAAAATGATGAGAATCCAAGCAAATTTATTTGCTCAGTGTAAAGTACATTTTTCCCTGAAATCAGGTTAACTCCCCATTGACTAGCCTGGTGACTGAGGGAGTGCCAACCCCCTTTTGATTCAAAACAGCCCAGAATGGGACAACTACAAAAATATTGTAGCACTCTTTAGAACTAACTTTTAGGATTCAGTGAAACAAGTGATTGCCAACTATAAAATGCATTACATATGACAGCATCCAGGAGTATACTGCTGAATTCAGCTGTTAATGGAGGATATAGGCTCAGATAACAGGTCTAAATTGATCACCTCAAAGAAAGAGTTTCAATTGAGATATGGGATGAATTCATTCATCAAGGCGACCCTGGTACAATGACAGCATTAACTCACGTCTGTTTGACCATTGACAGAAGATGAAGAATTGCAGGAGATGACAACCAGAAAGGGTAGTTGCCACTTTTCACTTTCATACCTTTATTCCCCCTTCAGTCACACTTGAGAGATTTGGTAAGTTGAGCCAAGGCAGCGGGAAGCCAGCAGAGGAATAGCACTGCCTGATAAGATTTTGTGACAGTGTGCAAGGCTTTTGTCTATATGGTAGAGAAGCTGGCCACTTTGTATCTGAATGTCCTGTTAAGACTCCCAGGATACCAGCAAAGTGTCACAGTTGAGGGAAAAGGTATATTTTGTGAGAAGATGCCTCAAATCCTTCAGATCTGGCTTGTCAAGAAATGAGGCAGTTTCCTTGGCTCAGAAGTTAGAGCAACCAGAAATAAATGCCGCCTAGACATATGTAGCTGGACATTGACCTGAATCATTTCTGTTACCTGCAGACACAGACTAGCACTGGAATACAACTGCAGGCCTTTGTGGATTCTGGTGTTATGAGCAACTTCAGCTGATCCTCCATTGCAATGAAAGATATTTTTCTCATTAGCTTGTCCAACCTCCTGTTAGGGTTGAGGCTATTTATGCTGGTTGATATACTCAGGACCCATTTCAGAGCACACAGAACCTCTATAAACCACAATTGGCAGCCATCAGAGTCCATGCAACTTTATTTAGGTTCTCTATTACATTTTCCAATAGTCATGGGAAGGGAATGGCTGCAGAGTCACACCCCACATATTCATTGCGACCATGATGATATCATCTTTGATTCCCTGAATGCAAGACACACAGCCTGAAAGGTCTCAAATCACTACAATTTATCAACCCACATTAACCCATATTAGCATAATCCACACATTTGGTAGGCTAGTTTGGAGGCTGTATTAGTTAATACAGCCTCCAAACTAGCCTGCCAAATTGTGTGGATTATGCTAATATCATGGCTGGTGTGGGTCTTCCGGGCTGTGTGGCCGTGTTCTTGAACTTTTGTTTCCTAACGTTTCGCCAGCACCTGTGACCGGCATCTTCAGAGTGCAGGAGCACAGACAGAAGCAGTTCTCTCTGTGCCCAGGGTGATGTGACCCTTTTGTGGGTATTTATAGAGATCTGAGGGGGGGGGAAGGGGGGATTGGGTGTGTGTGTGTGGGGGTTGAGTTACTGAGTGGCTGCTTGTTTTGGTGTCAGAATCTGTGTGTATCTTCCTGGGGATTAGGCAGGGTTTTTTCTTCTATTGAATTGTTAATGAGGGGCTGCTGGGGGTGATTAGCAAGTTCATTGTGTGAACTGTTCACATGTCCTGGTGGCTGAGCTGAGTTCATTGACCTTTTGCAGGCTGTATTGTTCAGGATTGGTAGCCAGGTTTTGTTGATTTTTAGACTCTCCTCTTTTTTATTGAAACTGTGCTGGTGTTTGTGAATCTCAATGGCTTCCCGGTATAGCCTGGTATAGTGGCTGTTGGTGTTGTCCAGTATCTCTGTGTTTTCAAATAGGATTTTGTGTCCAGTGTGCTTGAGAGCATGTTCAGCTACTGCAGATTTTTCTGGTTGCTGTAGTCTGCAGTGCCTTTCGTGTTCTTTTATCCTGGTATGGATGCTGCGTTTTGTGGTCCCGATGTATACTTGCTTGCAACTGCATGGTATGCGGTATACTCCTGTGGCGGTGAGGGGATCCCTTTTGTCTTTTGCTGATTTTAGCACTTCTTGTACTTTTCTGGTGGGTCTGAAGATTGTTTGGAAATTGTGTTTTTCCATCAGTTTTCCCATGCGGTCTGTGACCCCTTTGATATAGGGCAGAAATACTTTGTTGGTGGGTGGCTGTTTTTCTTCTTCAGTCGCATGTTGCTTTCTTGGTTTGATGGCTCTTTTTATTTCATTTTTGGAGTAGCCATTCGCTTGTAGGACCCAATTAAGGTGGTTAAGTTCAGAGTTTAGGAATCTGCAAAACCATACCATGCAGTTGCGGGCAAGTATACATCGGGACCACAAAACGCAGCATCCATACCAGGATAAAAGAACACGAAAGGCACTGCAGACTACAGCAACCAGAAAAATCTGCAGTAGCTGAACATGCTCTCAAGCACACTGGACACAAAATCCTATTTGAAAACACAGAGATACTGGACAACACCAACAGCCACTATACCAGGCTATACCGGGAAGCCATTGAGATTCACAAACACCAGCACAGTTTCAATAAAAAAGAGGAGAGTCTAAAAATCAACAAAACCTGGCTACCAATCCTGAACAATACAGCCTGCAAAAGGTCAACGAACTCAGCTCAACCACCAGGACATGTGAACAGTTCACACAATGAACTTGCTAATCACCCCCAGGAGCCCCTCGTTAACAATTCAATAGAAGAAAAAACCCTGCCTAATCCCCAGGAAGATACACACAGATTCTGACACCAAAACAAGCAGCCACTCAGTAACTCAACCACCCCCACACACCCCCAATCCCCCCTTTCCCTCCCCCCGATCTCTATAAATACCCACAAAAGGGTCACATCACCCTGGGCACAGAGAGAACTGCTCTTGTCTGTGCTCCTGCACTCTGAAGATGCTGGTCACAGGTGCTGGCGAAACGTTAGGAAACAAAACTTCAAGAATATGGCCACACAGCCCGGAAGACCCACACCAGCCATCGTATGCCGGCCGTGAAAGCCTTCGACAATACTATGCTAATATCGTTTCAAAGTGGGAGACACAGATCTTTCCTTTCCATTGGTTCTGTGATTGTATAATCTTATTCTTGGACTCAGGTTCCCGTGAAGCACCACTGACCAATTTCAAATATAAAGTTAGCCTGCCTAAAGGAATGTATTCATAAGAACTTATAGAAATGCTATATTCTGTTCTTTTCCTCTCCTGAAGAACTCTTCCTCTAATTGAACTCTTGGAACAGTTGCAAAAAGCATAAGTCTATCAGTTGGATCTCATGGAGCTGATTCTTATGAAAGAGGGGCATGGGTGTCCTTGATTCTTCTTATAGAAAGTTTGAATAGTGTCCATTGGCTAATGCTCTTGCAAACAGTTATAAATCATAATTGCCAGGATTTTCTGGAGAAGTCCTTGATTATTTAATTATTTGTTGATTTATTCCACACCAGTCAAGTCTGAGCAGCCCTTCAATATTTTCATGACTTCATCTTTATACTGAACTACAGAAATGCATCTTCCACTTGTCTATGTTATAATGTTTGGGCTACTATATTTCCTTGAAAGGAATCAGAAAGATCCTGCTCAAGAAGATTTTATACCATCTTGGGAGATTTCCCATCTACCACCCTAACTAGGAATAGACAATCCTTTGGGAGTTTGCCATTTTGCTGAAAGTGTGTTCCTAATTATGCTGCACTGATCATACCACTGGCTTGTCTTACTAAAAAGGAAGCTCTCTTTACGTGGGATTCTGACAGCCAGCAGTCTTTTTTCAGCTGAAACAGTTATTCACTTCTCAGTCCATCTTCCATCATCTACTCACCCTCTGTAGTGGTTGATGCTTCTGATTTCTCCATTACAGCTGTGCTTCCTCAATCTGGTCCAGAACTTCTGAACAACTTCCTCTCCTATACATTCATTTCTTTCCATGTTTTGGCCTACAAACCAAAAGAAATGGACATTTCTAACAAGGAGTGTTTGGCCAACAAGGATGACTTTCAGCATTGGCACAATCTCCTCAAAAGTGTTAATACCCTGTAGAGATTTGAATGGGACCTTGGGGAATTGAAATACTTACAAACACACAAGACAGCATTTGCCTTTTTAGCAGCTGCATCACAGTAGTGGCTCACGTTTAACTTGTGGTCAAATCAGGACATCCAGACTCCTTTCACATGTAGTATTGTCCAGCTAGATCTCCCCCACCCTATACTAGCAAATTACATTTTTTCTTACCTAAATGCAGAAGTTAGGTCACCAAGGAACAGCTACACAGCTTCAAGGCCATGACAAGCATCCGTTAATTCAGAAAGACAGAAAATCCAGGAATTTAAAATCCAAGGCTATAAAAGTCATATGTTTTACCACTGGCAATGGGCAATTAATTGTTGTATATAGCTTCATTCTTCTCTACAGAAAACATTCAAATCTAGCTAGATCATATCTGTGAGTTGTTTAAGTTTAGCAAAGTTGTTGAGCTAAATTGTGAGGTTTAGGAGATCTGAGATTTACTACTGACTCCTGGTCAGAGGAGCCTGACTGACACTTGGATAGAATTTGTAAATAATAAAGAAAGTCTGTCTGTCTGTCTGTCTGTCTGTCTGTCTGTCTGTCTATCTATCTATCTATCTATCTATCTATCTATCTATCTATCTATCTATCTATCATCTATCATCTATCATCTATCATCTATCATCTCTCTCCCTCTCTCTCATCTATCTATTGTCATCATGTTTGCATTGTGACAAATTCATACATGACTTACACATCTGCAAGGAACCAAACTGGGGAAATACGAGCTATAGAATGATGAATTTACACAACATATTTAAGTTAAATGAGGAAGAAGAAGAAGAAGAAGAAGAAGAAGAAGAAGAAGAAGAAGAAGAAGAAGAAGAAGAAGAAGAAGAAGAAGAAGAAGAAGAATCTCTTAATTCTTCCCCCCCCCCCCCCACAGGCACACACTATCAGGTTCAACATTTATTCTCCTTTTTTGTGGCTCTGCTTCTGCCTCTTCTTCAGGACAGCTACCATATTGGGGCTGCAGAGAAACAGATGACCACTAGATGGAAGCTAAGAGTTAGCCATTTCAATATCTCTCTGCTGCCATCTAGTGATCACCTGGCTTTTGGCGTCTAAATATGGTAGCCCTTCTCTCCCCACCTCTTATGGTATGGTACTTATTGGGAAGTAAGACTTCCCAATAACTCCCAAGGGATCTGCACAGTGGAGAGGCTGAATGGTCTAGGTGGGAAGGAAGTAGGTGAGGCAAAAGAAATAGCTGAACCTTGAGGCAAGCTTCTAAGACATCCTGAAACCCCATGTGTGAGTCAAAGAGTGGGGAAAAAAGCAAACAGGAAATTGTGTATGCGTGTGAGAGAGAAATGTATGCATATGTGAAGGAAGAGATTCTGTACAGGTCTGGTGTGTATACATCTAACACTACTCTATTGTTATAGACTTCTGGGAATTTTTTGTTGTTTTGTTGTAACTAAAAGTACATTTTAATGATTTTAAAAAACACTCATCAAGGTCACCATCTTCCTTTCTCCCTTAGGATAATTGGCCAACCTACCACACACACACACACACACACATACACACACACAGGCACATGCACATGCACAACTAAAACTTGCCAAGCTTTAGTATGTGGTGTGCAATTGCTAGGTCTTTCATTGATCTAGTTGTGTGAATACAGCTCCTCAGTGCCTGTAATGGCTTTTACCAGAGACCATGTTTATCTGGAGAAGCCCGCATAGTGCTTCAAATGGATAGAAAATATCATTCAGATTTGAAAGGGTTGCCATTCACGGTCATGCCACGGCTTTGTAATCCCATGTCTGTTTGTTTTTAAAGTAGCATTTGGGACAAAACCAATAATGGATCATTTGTGCACATTACAAGAAAAAGAGAGAGGCTATTTTCAGATGAAAATAACTGTCTGAATTTATTGATTTTATTGATCTTGTTTAGTGTCAGGAAGAGCTGTATTTTTGAAATAAGCTGGATTTGGCTTCTCTGTGTTTGAAGGATTTCTCTTCCTCCCTCCCTCTTGCTGTTAAGATTCATTTGGATGCTTTTAACTTCTTTGAGGTCAGACTAAGAACAAACAAGCACAAAAGACTTTGCTGTGTTCACATTAACAGCAGCATCCATAGGCTGTGATAAAAAAAATCAAGACAGTGGCCATGATGGTGCATTAGAAGTTCTGTAGAACAGGGTTCCTCAACCTCAGCAACTTTAAGGTGGGTGGACTTCAACTCCCAGAATTCCCCAGCCAGCCATGCTGGCTGGGGAATTCTGGGAGCTGAAGTCCACCCACCTTAAAGTTGCTGAGGTTGAGGAACCCTGCTGTAGAAGCACATTAAAAACAGTGTTGATCTTGTCATTGTGGCTGCCATCTTGACTTTTGACCTTACCTGCAGAGACCCCAATGCTACATTTAATCTAAATGTAAGGTCATGTGGGAAAATGAGACCTGTGTTTCTTTGGGTCAACAGCAATCTGCTGTTTGTAAGCTTGGTAGTGCCACAGAAGGAAACCCTTCACAAACCATGGCAGTCATATCATTCCAGCTTCAAAAAGATGGCATGTTACTTTGTGATTAAACCTGACATTATATGTTCTTCTCATGCCAAGTTGCCAGACTGCCAATAAAAAGATGTTACACTCAGTAGACTGGAACCCTAGGCTTAAAGGCTGTTGAGAAACCCTAAAAGTGATATCCAGATAGTTCTTTGTTTTGCTTTGCTTTATCTTGCTTTTCTCTACTTTCTTTGTATTTCAATATTTTAACAATAAAACATGGATTATTTAAAAAAAGAAAAAAAGGAACCCTGAAAAGTGAATGTAGGGAGGCTCTAAATATAACTAAGGGAGTTTCTCCCCTCTCCCCTCACAAAAGCCAGCTAAAAGTATGATAAATCTTGGAGGAACTGACCTCAGGTCAGCATTTCTGCTGCTTCCCAATCTATTACAGCCTTCCGCCTACAAATTGACAGTGAATGAAAGCCCTGGCTTCAGATTTTTGAGCAAGGTCGATTCTGTAATTCTTCTCCCCTGTTCAGTTAATGGGAGGCATAGCAGCTGGAAGAACATTTGCCGTGGGTTGCGTGTAGGCTGCATTAAGGATCAGCATTTAAGCACACCATTTCAACATTGATACAGAACCCATTTAGATTTCAGCTGCGAACATGTTCGATCTTGTTCAAGACTGAGCCTCTTAGAATCTCTCTGCAAGAGCTGAGAACTGCAAGAAATTAAACTTGCTTAAATGACCTTTGCTGTAAAAGGTTGCTGCTGACACTTTTTTCAGAACAATAGCTCCTTGTCTATTAGTGATGACAATATAGCATAAGCTGGTCCTGTACTCTATAGACATTCCGTTTTAGTGGAGGTTATGACTTCCCAATCCCTAATATTGCAATTATTCAGACCTACATTTGGTCTTTGCTTCACCGCTGAATTTGCAGCATCAGTACCAGCAAGGAGGTAGCTGATTGGAGCATTAGGAAAAACTTTGGACATGTTGTCCAGTCCTGTATCAAAAGCTCCCCAACCTGGAAAAAATATACTGTATTTCTATTGTACCTCCACATTCCACCTTGTCAGTGTGAATGTAGCCAAGTCGTAAGGCTGTCTAACATGGAGTCTCACACTTCCACCTCATTGGGTTGTTCTGCCCATCTGACACCGCACCATATGATACATGTTAAGGCTTTGAGTACTTTGGATTAGAAAGTGAAAAGGACTTAGGACAATGTATAGGCACACATTAGCACCTGTTGACAACTCTGTAAATCAGATGTCTTTTCCTGGGATCACACTGCAGTTGGGAAGGAAGGCTGTGTGATCCTGAGAAAAGATGCAGCTGCTTTAAGTAGTTACCAGTAGTCCTATATGAACATCCTTGAGTGCCCTGAAACATCTATTCCCTTAGGATTGCACAGCACTTCAGATTCAAATACATATATTCTTTATTTCTTGCATGTAAGAGAAGAGTAAGTTAGCAGGTCTCTCCAGAGAAAGTGTCTTTTGATCATAGCATCCTAGAGTTGAAAGAGGTAAATTAAGCCACCGAGCCCAACCCCTTACTCAAGGCAGAAATACAAATTAAAACATCCCAGACTGATGCCTTGAATATAGCCAGTGAATGAGAATCTGTTACCTATCTTGGTAGTTGGTTCTGTTGTGGAACTGATCTTTCTGTTAAGAATTCTTTTTCACCTAACATCTGCTAGGATTTGTTTTCTTATAACTTAAATCTATTATTCCATGACCTGTGCTCTGGGATGAGAAAGAATAGGTTTTAATCTTTCTCTCTGTGACATCCGTTCAGATGCCATAGTATTCTAAATCTTCTAAATACTGAGTGTGTGTGTGTGTGTGTGTATATGTGTATGTGTGTACGTATGTATGTGTGTGTGTGTACGTATGTATGTATGTGTGTGTATGTGTGTGTGTGTGTGTGTGTGTGTGTGTGTGTATATATATATATATATATATATATATATATATATAATATTTTATAAGATTTAATCTAAATCTTCTGTTCTCCACACTAAACATACCCAATTCCTTCCATCTATTCTCACAGAGCTAAATTTCTATCCATTTATCCATCTCCAAACCTGTTCCAGTTTCTCTGAATTCTTCTTAAAGTGCAGTGTTTGGAACTGGATTCAGTACTCAAGATAGGATCAGTGCAAAGTGAACCAAAACAATTCCTTTACAGGTAGTTCTTACCTACCAATGGTAATTGGGATCAGGAACTCCATTGCTAAGTGATGTGGTTGTAAGGTGCAATGCCACATGACTGCACCAACTTATGACAGCAGTTTTGTCAGACCCAATTTCTGTCGTTAGGTGAATCCCACGCAGTCACAGCATCCTGCGGTCGTGTAATCACCATGTGCAACCTCCTGCCGGCTTCCCTGTTGACTTTGCTTGCTGGAAGCCGGCAGTAAAGGTTTCGAATGGTGATCATGTGACCACAGGATGCTGCAATGTTGTAACTGTGAGCCAGTTGCTGAGTGCCCAAATCACGATCATGCGACCGTGGGGATGCTGTAATGGCTACAACTACAAGGACCCATCATAAGTCCCCCTCATTCAGCGCCATCTAAACTTCAAACAGTCGCTGAACGAGTGGACATTAAGCGAGGACTACCTGTACTTCCTTATCCGAATAATTAATAAAATGTTGAAGAGTACAGGGCCCAGGAATGAACCTTGTGGCACTCCACTCAGTACCTTAGTACCATTTGATGAGAAACTGTTGAGGAGCACTGTTTAAGTACAATGTTCAAGACTGCTATATATCCACCTATGCTTAACCAGCTTACTAATCAGCATGTATCAGGATATGTTGTCAAGTGCTTTGCTAAAATCAAGATATACTGTGTCTATAGCAGTCTATTAAAGAAGTTACCTGATCAAAAATAAGACAAGATTACTCTAGTCAGGTAATATTTGTTTTTGACAAATCCATGCTAACATTTGGTAATCATCAGATTGCTTCCCAGGTGCTTATAGCATAGCTTTGGATCTGCTCTCAGATCCTCCCAGATATTGGTGTCAGACCGACTGATCTGTAGTTCTCTGGATCCTCCTTTTCCTTCTTTTTAAAGATAAATAGTTCTGTTCCTCTAGCTCGCTGGCACTTCATCAATTCATGATTTCTCAAATAAATAAAGGTTAAATGACCCTCAGTTAGTCCCTTCAGTACCCCAGCAACTTGAACTCAGGTTATTCTCTGACTATGTTTCTATCCATGCACATAAAAAGGGGCAGGGCCTCAATCACCCAGTCTGCCCATCATTTTGATGTCATTGACTCACTGCAGACATCTCTGTTTCTATCAATATTAAACCTTAAACCTATCATTTCATACTGTTCTTCACAGTTGCCTGGTCCAACACATATCCTCTTGTTGGGGAGGATTGAGCCAGAATAGGAGATGAGTAATTTTGCCTTTTCTTTGTCACCTGTTAGCATTTGAGCAGCGGGTATACAAACTCCTTTGCCTTGCTTTTATTTTGAACATATCTGTAGAAGCCCTTGCCTTCACCAATCTTAGCTCATTCTGAGCTTCAGATTTTCTGATGCTATGTCTACAGATCTGGGATAACTCAACTCTTTCTTCATGAACTGTCCCGTTTTCCATCTCCCATAAGTGTCCTTTCTTGTTCTCAGATCTTCACTAAACATTCTGTTCAGCTACATTGGCTTTTTCTGATGTCCTCTATTTTTTCCTCACTGGAATTATTTGCAACTGTGTGTTGAGTATTTCCTCTGTTGGAAACTCCCATCTACCTCAAGCCCAGTAGCTTTACTACCCTGCCACCAAAAGCAGGAGGATTCTTTGGAAACTCAAAGTTGAATTGATTAGACATCATGGAGCAGTAGTATCTGAAATTACCTCTTGGTTCTGTTGAAAGACTGTGTAAATTTGATTATGTTGGATGACAATCAAACATTTCACCACCCGGACAAGGCCAAAGTACAACTAAGTCGACGTAAGCACCTTCATTTGAATGTTGGCTTTAGTAAGCTGAGAAAAGAGTTTCTTCCTGTACGTAATAACTTATATTGATCCAGGCTTATAAGGGAAAGGGAAACTTAAGTTCACAGGCATAGGGTGCAAAAGAAGAGAGAGCGGGAAAGAGAAAGAGAGGGAGAGAGAGCACTGCCTATATATAAAGATGTGTGAGCTTTGCACTTAAAACTTTAAAAATGTGTGAGTTTGCACCAGAGAAGAATCCAGACTAGACAAAGATATTCCTATGAAAGTCATAGTTCCAAGGAAGTGGTCAATTTCTCTGTTCAGCATAGGTTTGTGTGCCCCCTCCCACAGGTAGGTTGTTTGGGGGTGTTCCTGAATCCAGAAGAATCTTGATATTTCAATTACATACCATCTTGGAAGAAAAGGAACTTGAAAGAATATTGTATGTTCTGAAAACCTCCAGCTTGACTACTGCAATGCACCTTTTTTCCATTCCAGGAACTTTAGTTAACATACAACTCAGTAGCCATGTTTGTCTCTGGAATGATTCAAAGCAACTAAATTGCAGCTGTGCTAACAATTGTTTATTCCTACCCTATGGCAGGTTCGTTGTCTCATCTGACATTATATTGTAAAATATGTTCTCTTAATTAAAACAACTTATGGGAACATGCAGAGCAAGTGCACTTCTGGAATTCTTTCCAACCCCTTTACTAGCGGGGGTCATAGAAAGCATCTGTATTTTCTTTTGCATGTTGAAGGAATGTGTTGCATATCTGTAGTATTTGTGGGTGCATTTTCTTCCAAGGAACCAAGCAGGGGTGGTCCACATGTGCACCTGTGGATAAATGTCAGAAGGTCTAACCAGGATGGGTACTTATATGTTGCCTCTGTATGTGTGTGTTTCTTTCTCCCTTCGTGTTTTGTATACGTGCGTTTGTATGCACAAGGAAGCACAGGGTAGGCTGCATACACTCTGCTCTGAGTCATGTTACGAGGAGGGGAGGAGGCTTAGAATGGAGGCATCAGTAGCATTCTGAACCTCTGTCCAACTGCCTCTCCCATAGGAATGTAATGGGGGGATTTTTCCTCCAGAATATATTTCTCCACTGTCTCTAGATGGCACTGGTTGATGTTTGAACTCAAATTTTCTTTTGCTGTCCTCTGAAACTAGATTTGGTTCCATTCTGTTCAGTTTTCAAAGATTATCTTGCTGATAAATAGATAGAGGAACTGTTAGACCGGCTCCTGAGCTTATTTACATAATTTCTTTCCACCTTTCTCTTGAGTTGGAAAGAATAAAAGGAGGGGAACGTATCATGCTGCACAGAAAGTGTTAGCTTCCAACATCATCTTTATTTCTAGGAATGATTTTGGACCCAAAAATAGAGTAGAGGAAAGCAGGAAGCATCTGGGATGGAGGGGGGTGGGTGGGTGGACAAGTGAGTTGAGGGGGTTACAAGTAGTATTCCAGTAAATCAATGTTTTGTATGTTAATTCCCTATAGCAGTCATTTTATAATAATTTTGGAGATTCCTGGTGTAGAATTATGCAGTTTTCAAGAATAACTTCCATCAAACAGCGTAGCTCGTCTTGTTCAGGAAACCATCCCATCAATGAATATGTGGAAAGAATCAAACTAACACCTGTTCCTCCTATCCTCAATCACTGTGACTTCAGGTGAAAGTCTAAAAAGAGCCCTAATCAGGAATGTGGCTCTCATTATTGACCAGGTAACCTGGAGCTTCTTATAGTTCTAATTCAGTAATATCAGGAAGCTCAATATTTCCTCAAGGATCTACACAAAACGTGACGAACATCTCAAGAACTTGTATTCAGCAACTCTTGTCATTCAAATTAAGAAAGTTTAAGAAAGAGAGTGAGATTGAATCTGATAGTACACTTGAGAGGCAATTGGTGAATTCTTCTAATTTTATTCAAAGATTTGTTCTACCTCATGTATACTTAAACATGTTCAACTGGGTGGTCTGCTCAAAATGATTTAGGACCTTGCTTAGTCAAATAATTTATTTTGTGTTAGCATTATTCATTTTTAAAATAAATGAGAACCACTGACAAACAGTTTGTATCACTTCTCGTGACCCCACCTTGCAACTTCTGCATTATTATTATTATTATTATTATTATTATTATTATTATTATTACCATCATGATCAATATCTGGTCTGCATAAGAGCAGCTCATCTATCAAGGGGGGATGCTGCATTTTAATGGGCATTTAGATATGAAATATGCAATGAAATTCCTGCCCCACATAGTGACAACAGGTGAATATGCTTGTCTGCACTGTGGGTTTCAACATGTATTGTTGTATGCAACTAAATCTCTCCAATACTGTCTGTGTATGGAGAAAGCTAAGGAAAACATCTACAGTGGCTTTTGAAATAAGTTATTGCAATAACAGTCAAAAATAAACACTTTTCCTCTTTCTCCCCCCTCCCCCCGTTACAGCTTTTTTTAAAGCATCCATTGCATTCATGGTTCTGAAATATACTAGTGCTTTCGGGCTCTTAGGAACCATTTGGATTTTCAACTTCATAGGTTGCCTAGCACATCGCAATGACAAACAATTAACACATTCTGAAGATCTTTCATGGATGTTTCTAGTAATCCTAGGATTCAAATGTTATTAGACTTCCAAGAGCTTTGGAAAGTTCAAATTTTTCTTGCCTGTCTTATCCTTTCCCAGGGTATCAACAGCTGTTTTCCTTCTAATAGCTTTGTTCCAGCAGCTTTGTCCTAGTTTGTCTCCATAGAGTTTCTAATGCCCTCTGCAGATTCCTCTGCAGTTATAAATTTAACTGTCCCTTATACTGAATACTATGCACAGGAGGAAATAAGGGGTGATTTAGAGGAGTGAATTATAGGGCAAGCCTGAAACCTGAATTCAGATCTGTGCGGTGCTATCAACTTGGACTGCGTGGGCTTCAGCAAAATCATTATCTCAGGCTCTCAGCTAGGTTGGAATAAGGAGATAGGAATAAAAATAAGTCCAAATGGCATGTTTTATACCATCTGCTTTTGTTTGTCAAACAAGGAGTCTCAGCCTTGCCAGTACAATGACCACCCAGTGAGAGTGGGCATCTGATACTTCATTAGAGAAAAGCATACTTGTCTTGTAACTTCCAAAGCTGGGACTAAATCCTTCCTTCTGGCCATGGTTCTACACTTCAATAACTGCAAGTTTTTCTTTCTCTCATTTCTGAATTTCTCGGATGAATTTCTGCATACATTCATTAACCAAGGCACCTTGTTAAATTTATCTGCAACAGACACAAAGAGTTAATAGAGAACAAATCATTCTGTAGGTCTGTCTTGACAATTTTTTTTTCCTTCTAAAATTGGAATTGGCTCTCTAAGAGGATTTTCCAGGATGAATTTCAGTTAACTGGAGATTGGCTTGGGCTTTTATGCATAGCAAAGCATATCCTCAGTCTAGCCATTGAGATAACTTAAAAATAGAGACATGGATTCAAATGTGCACCAGTTAATCTTATGTTAAATAGCAGTAGCAGTCCAACAACAACAGCAACTTGTGAGGGAAAGGATGTCACCCCAATCTGATCTGTCACTGAATTTGGTCACAAATGTTCTTTTCCAAAGAAGTTCATAAATAGTTTTCTAAACTCAACTTCAGACTTGGAAATTTTGCTACATTACAATGGATGTGATTGAGAGCATGGTAGGAGGTACAATCACATCTCCCCAATCCCTTTCCTCCAGACCATGAAGAATTGCCTTCTTTTCCCAGGCAACGTAAATGAAAGCAGATCCTGGCAAGGTTTCTCCTTGGAAACCAGCACAGTCAGTCACTGGAGATGATGCAAATTAAGTCCAACAATATCTGGAGGACCACCAGTTTCTCTCTATTGTCCTAGTGGAAGAGACTGGTTACTCAAACTGAAGAGAAGCATCATAAAACACCAGAGAATAAATTCCAAATTTAGAAATTAAAATCTGCAGCAGCATGGATATACTTGAAAAATACCAGCTTTCTGTACTGGGTGAAGGAGACATGGGCAAACCAAAAATGTGCTGGGCAGGGAAGTACAATGGTGCTAATATAATTACTACACCAATCACTGGAACATGAAAGCTTCCATTAGTCAAGAGCTGGAGACAGAGAAAGCAGGCACTCTTCATCAATGGTAAGTTGAATAAAACGTCCCGTTTGTCTCTGAGCTAATGCTGCATGTTGGAGGTGTGCCACATGGTTGGGGACAAGACTCCCCCAACTGGCCAAACAAGCATGGCCCAGCAAAAATACATTTAGGGTTTATTACCAAACTTTGTCAAAGCCTGATGAAGTTGATTGGGGTGAGAGAGCATCCAGCATTATGCATCCAGAATCACTGCTCCAGACATGGAAAGAGGTAGTCATGAAAGTCTCTCCTCATTTGTGGAATTCACTGGATGATTCTGAATCCATTCTCTCTCAGAACCATCTTTTTCAAAGGGCTGTTGTGAGGATAAAATGAGAGGATAACTATCTGAAAATCACAGAGGAAAGGCTAAAAATGTAATAACAAACAATGAGTCTGTTCAAGGTCATAGCAAACCTATGTCCCTATTTGCCTCTGAACAAAGGGAAGGAAATTATCTGTTCCCCATCTTGGATCTTATTTGCTGGACTTGGGCTAACCTAGTGTTTTTCAAACTTGGCAACTTTAAGATGTGTGGACCTTAACTCCCAGAATTCCTCAGCCAGCCAGAAGTCCACACATCTTAAAGTTGCCAAGTTTGAAAAAACACTGGGCTAACCCTTACCATGGCAAGAGGAGACATTGGTGAAATTGCTCTTCATGACCAATTCTCTAGGACTGGCTGGAGATTTCAATCAATTCTCAACATGTACAAACCTTGTATGATGAAAGCAAAGTGACACCGGGTTCCATATTCAGCCACTTTTTGTCTAATCCAGGGTTTTTCAGACTGCTCCATGGAACCCTTGGGGTTGGGTGACCGACTGAAGACAAAACAAACACACAAACAAAGTGAACAAAGATTCACTTGAACACAACCAATTTTCCACCACTGGAGCTTTGCCTCTTGATTGGGGGTTCTGGAATTTTTTTTTTTTTAAGTAGTGGGATCCACGGCCTGAAAAAGGTTGAAAATCCCTAGTCTAATCATTGTTTCTTACATAAATCACAACTGGCTAAGTTTACACAATGTGCTAAACCATAAACCACGCTTTAAAAATTACAGTTTCTAGGTGACCACAGACATCTCCCTCCTGCCAAGTTCCCTGTCCTATGGAAAAAAGGACACTTAACTTTTTTTTTAATAAAAAAATTCTACCACACAAAGTGCCAGCTTCCAAGTTTTTTTTAAAAAAAACAACTCAAATCCCTGGAAGACCTCATAAAGTTTCTTCAAAAGTAAAAATGATGGGCAAAGGGCAGTCTAGATCTTTGTTTGGAAATTGACCACTTGCCAAGAAAAAAAGCCTTAATCTAAGCAGGCGAAAGGGCCAGAACAAGCATTCTAGTAAATTGGGGGTTTGTAGCTGATTATGTCCACTGTGGCAACCATTTTGTGACTGAGCAAGCTGTCCCCAGCAGAGTGCCCACTTCTTCTCAAAATTCAAATGTGCTCACCAGCTCAAAAGATTGGGGGCCCTTTGTTTAACTTCTTCATTGCCATCTTTATTGGCTCTTCTGCTATACCATAATAACTTCAAAGTATAGCCTAGTTCACCATACTACTTTATCTTGCTGTATCTGGGACAAGTTTCATGAAATGCCATATGGAAAGATTCACTTCTCTGTGCACTTGGATTTTGGGGGTAAGACATAAAATGTTCAAAATCATTATCTTATTGCAAGAAAATGTGCTGGGTAGGTAAGGCATCTAAGGAAGCTGGGAAACCCAGGCAGGGGAAGATCAGCTCCCTAAGTAAATGCCTGGGACTAACTTCTGTGGCACCAGAAGAAAAGCTAGACAAGAAGAAGCAGGTCCCTGGAGTGAAGGGATAACTAACAACCTAATCTAAGCATGGAGGTGAGTTCTGGCCAGAGAGATTGGGGAGACAGATGATTTCTGAATCAGATAATGAATGGTATTGTCTCTCAGTTCCATCCTTTCCTGTGGTAAACAGAGATACTGCTGTTCCAATAGAAGAAATATGGGTAGCTCAGGGTTGAACTGTGGAGTCCTTGGGGTTCTCTGAGCTTGGTCGTTTTCTTGCAAACGTTTTATTACCCGGCTAAGTAACCTCTTCAGTGCTGGAATGGAGCAGGGTTTGTTCTCTGTTTATATATAGTAGTTTGCCCTGCCAGTGTTGGTGGGGGTGTTTTTTTTTTTTCCCTCTTGGTAGTTCCTTGATTAGGGTTTTTCTCTTGGTAGCTCCTTGATTAATACCCTGATCAAGGAACTACCAAGGTGGGGGGGACGACCACCCCTACCAATATATATACCAGGGCAAGCTACTATATATAGAGAGCAAACCCCACTCCCTTCTAGCACTGAAGAGGTTACCTAGCCGGGTAACGAAATGTTTGCAAGAAAACAACCAAGCTCAGAGAACCCCAAGGACTTAGGGTTGTTGTTATTGCTGTTTTTCGAATCAATACCTAAACTTTTAAGCCCTAACACCAATGATGCCTTTATGCTGGTTTAATGGGTGAAAGAATCAAGTGAGAAGCTATAGGAATAAAATATTTTAAGGCTTAATGAAAATTGAAAACAAAAAAGAATTGAAAAAGCAGTGCAGACGCTTCATACAGGCTATTTCCTCAAATATATTAATGACTTTTTTGATTTCAGCTGGGATAAGTGGTGGAAATGGAGAAGCCAAAATGTCGAATGGTCCATGTCTCTGCCTGTCTGTTGCAGTCAGCAGAACTGTGTTGTTGATGTCACAGGTGTTGCTCAATGTGTGAATCATAGGCTGGATCCACACATTGTAATGTGTGTGTTGTTAATGATAGTTCATTGAATAAGCCACAATGGCTAGGATTGCACATTGTGCTAAGCCATAAATCATGGGTTGCAAACCACAACTGGATTTACAAAACATACAAAGCTAAATCAAACACATACTTATGGGTGAACCTGTCACACATAGATTCTGCCCTTTCAAAAAATAAGAGAAAAAAAATTATGAATAACCCAAAATGACCTAGTGAGCTTCATGACTGAGTAAAGATTTGAACTGGGAACTCTTCAGTTCTGGTCCCACACACTAACCACAACTTACATCAGCATTTGCCCATTCCACCTTCTGCTAGGATAAAGTAGTTCTACAGGCTATCAAAGGTCTTTCTCATCAGCTCCCCTCGATCCTTAATTGCTAGGATTCTTCATTTTGAATTAGTTAATAGTGATTTGAACTATGGTAGATTCTAATTGTTCTATGTTTTATTATTGGTCACTGTAAGTGCTAACAATAGACAGGATAGGATGTAAATAGTATTAGCAACTATGATAGTTTATAGATGATGCCTGAGACTGAGGCTGGAATTCATTCACTGAAAACATGTTCTTTGATACTGAACTGTATTTTATCAGTCTTTGTTATCTCTTTACACACTGTTCCCCTAGCTCCACGGGGAGGAAAAATGGCTATTTTTTTTCCATATAGAAATCTCTGGAAAACCACACTGTTAGTCTAGAATAAAAACAAAACTATAGCGGTATCCAAAAACGGTTGGCATATAGAAGACAAGAACAATAGACCCAATTGGGTCTACCCCTCTGACCCAAGGTTTAGAATTTTGTAAGTCTGAAATAGAAGCTTCAACCCTGATAGAAACTTGGGTCCCATAGGATAGGGTTACCATACTTGGCAGCCTCAATCCAGACAACCACATGACAGCAGAGAATCAGAACTCCTTGGTGCCATCAAGTGTTCATCTGGATTTTTTTAGTTTAGTTATGATAGACATACTCCTTGTGATCTTTTTTTCAAGAATTTCCCCCCCTTTAAATACTAGTCTTCATGTTATATACAATTTGTACGGCAATTTGCAAGTTTCAAAAACAATTTATCATGTTTATAAATGATAAAAATTGTCATTTCAAAAAGGGTTGGAAAAATATCAAAAAGGGTTAGGAAAGTGTAATATCCCATTGTTAATAGGATACATAGCTTCTAGATCTAAGTCATGCTTTTAGAGCAAAAAAAAAAAAAAGCAAAAACTTGAAATATGAATAAATTTGTTTTATCCAAAATTCATTTGGGTGAACATGGTTGTACTATAATACCATAATATTATACCCAAAATGAAAAGATAACACATATCGTGCTTTGGGGTTTTTCAAACTATTGTGGTGTCAAAAAGAACAGGGGAGAATTTATGGCAGAAGAAGAGTTAAATCTTAAATCTGTTGTGCTCACACTAATAAGTGGAAAAGAGGCATAACAGAAATGCACCCTTTTTAGGGATAGTGATTTTTGGCAGAAGGCAACATTCAAGGGAACTGGAGGGTTTTTGCTATGGGACAAAATATCCCAAGTCTTCCTTAAATGCTCCCATCTCACCTCCGTTTTGACAGTATTAGTGTTGAAATATGCCCGATGTGGCAAAGTCAACAGGAAGTTACAGCTCTCCCTGATGAGGTAGGATGATATGGGGAGACCTGCACCATAGTGTGACCTTTGAGAAGGTTCTTAGGTCTAGATAAGATTGTTGTATCAGTGAGTTATTTTCTCCCTCATATTTGGAATTTGGAGGGAAGGGAGAATCCTGTGAATCATAAATATGAGAAAGACAAAAAAAAACCCCTCACTTATTATTGAGCAGTTAACACATAAAATGCAGTTTCAAAACAATCTTTATTCATGTTGAAGACCTAGTACAATTTTTAAAGCAACTTAAAAACAGGACACAGCTCCATCAATTTCAGAAAGCCAACAACATTTTTTTAAGGAGGCGCATTTGTTAATATTGCCTTTTAAAGACAACGTGCAACACCCATTTAGCCTCTGCCTCCCTAAAAAAAAAAAAATTAAAAAAAATAGAAACGAAGTTTTTAATGTTTTAAAGACATTTAACAAAATAGAGCTTATTATTTTTTTTAAGGGGAGAAACTAAGAATAAAAATAGCAGCATTTTGGGCAGCTAATGCAGTCTCATAGGGACAAATGGCATTGTAGCTCTTCTCTAATTTTGTATGTGGCCTGTTTCATCAGTTTTTACTAAAATTATTTTGTACAAAAACTAAAAATATTGCATTTTGAGCCATGTCCCATGGGAGGCATTGTGCTTGGAATCGCCCATTTTGAAAGCAATCCTGAATAAAAGTCACCATTGGAATTGCTTTCCCAAATGAATACCATGCATAGCAAAGCACTGTGTTAAATCTAACTGATGTTCTCCCCAGTGAAAAACATCACAATATTTTTCCCCCAAGCATCATAGCTCATTGTTAACTACAAGACAAAGCAACTTTTTCTACATAACAGCTGACACTGAAACATAAGATTTGGCTTTACACATTAAAACAAATTGTAGAAACATGATCTTTTCCAAGCTCTATATACCTCAAATAAGGTAAGGTCAATTCTCCAATGAGTCCAGTGTGACTCCTGGTGACATTCTGGACACAACCATATACAGTAGTTTTCTTGACAGTAATTTGGACGTTGTTTGCCACTGGGATTTTTCTTTTATCACCCAGTCTAGCCTGCATGCATCCATGTATCACCAATGTTTTTATTAGTGAAGCTTTAGTTAGAAGGGGAAACAAAAGAAGTTTGGATGTTTCTTTTCAATAAAAGAGAAGTTAAAATATGCTGACTTTAATACAAGAATTGCATGTACAGCAAACTTCCTCTTCATTCAGATATCATTTATAAAATAAAATTTTAATTTTCTGAATTAAATTTATTAACATTTCCAATGATTTTATTTCCTTTAACAAAAAATAAAATGGATTAGAGAATTCTTAGGGTAATTGTTGACACTAATACTAATAAAAGCCCTGAAAAACCCTGTCAGCTTATTTCCTTCCAGGCTTAGAGACTTGGGAAATTTGGAGAAAAGTTTCACTACGCGCTTAGATTCACTGAAAACTGCAATTAGAACATGGCCCATTTATACACTCTCTCTCTTTCACAAATACATATACAGAAGTACATCAAAACCACAAAACTAAGCCTCAAGTTACAGAATCCATAACTTGTTTTGTCTGAAGTAGCTGTATTCATGGTATAAACATGGTAGTTCATATCTTATAAGCCCTGTTATGTTCTTGTTGTAGCTCAGAAGTTTTGGGTTTGTCTCTCTGCATCCTCAGAGAGGGACACGCATACACAATTGTTTTGTGTATGCACTGATGGTTGGATTGGTAACCATATATTAACAAGGGTCCTGCGCATGCAGTTCTCAAGGCTTGATCACTATATTTAACTTAGCTCTAGAGAGGCTGCTCGCATGATTCCCAACAGAATACCAACAATGCACAGCACGAAACGGTAAATGGAAAAGTGCTGATCAGCTGGCTTTAACGTGGGAGGACAGAAGCTAGGCCCCATCTTTTCCCCATCAAAGGGACCTAGAGGTAATCAGAACTGATAGAGCCAATTAGATGATGACCAATCAGGTGTAGGACCCGATGATGCACATCCATCTCTCTCTCTCTCTCACAAAGTGCATTTTAGTAAATTACTTGCTATTCAGTGACTGGTCATAATTTGCCCTTCAAGAACAATAATCAGAGCAAAATGCAGATTTCCCCCTCTTGAAAAATCTAGTGGGAAGAATAAACAAACTGATTAAAATTGGCATACATTTGGCTTGATCTTTGTTCTATGAAATAAAATGCAATTTTCAGTCTACTTCCTTTTGAGTAGATCTTGGAGTAATTCCATTGACTTTCGTGAGACTAAACACCAGGGGATTACTGCTTACAGCCTACAAGCAGAGCCCTAGTGAGCTCTCTTAAGCTTGTAAAATCCCCATTGGCTTTTAAAGGGTCTTGAGTCTGCACATTCCTCAGGAAAGCAAAGTCAATAAGTTCTAAACAAATGCTTCCAATATAAAATAGACTGGTAAATAAAAACAAGAGGACTAAAGTTAATTTATTCATAGTGTTACCAAACAATAAAAATACATCTACAATAGTTTTTAATGCCTCTTTAGAAGCACAGATTGCCTATGGGGTTGAAGCCATAAACAGCTCTTCCATATGATCCATTTTCTTTTTGCTCATTCACTATATAAAAGTCTTCCAGAGTTATTTAACATTAATCTGTAAAACTATAAAACACAACCATGGTTTTTATTGTGTTGGTCAAGAAATGTAGAATTTGGTTCAATACTGTAACACTGAGGTTTTATATTTCTTTCATTAACTTAATTATATGGGTACCTGATTTATTTGTCCTTTTGGATGACTTTTTAATTTTTACCTTCATTTAAAATATAAAAGTAACAAATTAATTCTGGGAGTTAGGTGTCACAGAGATAGAGCTTCCTAAAATTATTCTGGTTTTGTTACTCAAAACAATATGAAATGTAAAAGCCAAATGTATACCTAATTGTATACATTTAAACAGTAACTGAAAAACAATTCTTCCATGGGATGCAAAATGTATCTTGATGCAGTGTCTAGAATGGTTGCTCAAAATTACACATGACAGATTACTCTGAATGATTAAATTTGGTATTTTAGTAGTCAATGTTTTTCACCTGCTTATCGGCAACATTCAAAGTAGAATAGAAGCCTTTTCTTTCCACTAAAACACAATCAAGACAGTGATCTAAAAACTGAATATAGTGGATACCATAATGTGAAGATATTTTTCAAACAATATTGTTGGACTCAAGTGATATTTTTGCAATAGTCATTTATTTTTATTGAATAAAGCAGCTTTTAAGCTTATCAGGCACTGCCCAACAAAATATTTAGCTGAGAAATTAATCTTGAATTGTAACCTTGAGCTAGCAGCCCAATATGCTACAAAAAGGGAAAAAACCCTGTTAAAATAGTTCATAGTTTTAATTCTGAAGCCAACTTTTGCCAATAACCTGTACATTTTTTTAAAAAAAAAGGGAGAGAAAGAAGACAACATGAAAATTAACACAAAAAATATGAGCTAAGAAAACATGTTGAGATGACAAAGAAAAAAAAATAGAAACAGCTTATCCTTTAGTTACACATGAAACAAATATAGCCTATAGAAAATGAAGTATTGCATAGCAGTGTAAGGATTCGGCTTTTGGGGGGAAAAAAAAACCCAAACAAAAAATGAATAGAATGAGTTTGGTACTGACAGTATCCATCTATGATAGTTAGTCATCCCGAACTATGTACATATTATATATTGTTTGTCATAAAAGTCCAGTTTTCTTCAGTCTTAAATATCTTAAAACAGGATTTTAAATGTCTAAACAAAAACACTTCCTGGCACTTTTATTACCATGTTCATTTCTCCAACGAACACCCTGTCAGAGACTTAAAGTGTCCCTTAAAATTGAAAGTGCCGTTCTGCTACATATCGTTCACCAGAAAATCAGCAATCCACAATGTCGGGCAACTTCATCCACTGCACACCGCACACCGCACCATCGAAGTCATGACTGAGAAATCCTGCTGCCATTTACACGGCCCCCACTGCACGCTGGGGTCTTCAAAGTTCCAGCTTTAGAGCTTGTAAAGCTTCAAAGGGATGGTCAACAAGCACCATGGTTAAAGGCCTCTATGTCCCTGCAGGGAGACAGATGTAGCACTTCTCTCTCTTTTGCTGCATTTTTACTTTTGCTTAGTTTTTTTTAAAAAGCACTTTAGATTAGAAATGTGTGTCCACAGCTCTCAACTGTGACCTCTCCTACTGCGGTTGTGAAGAAAGCTTCAGTTCCATCTGAAGGCTTTGACGCCTTAGCTCCAACTCAAAAGCCTTCTTTACCCAGAAGCCTCAAGACTGCCGAATTAACTTTGTGGGTATTTAATAAAAAGAGACAACCCCAAAGGATTAGCATCTTCATCGCCTTTGCTGTGCATAAACTGGATAGGCTAGTGTGACATTGAGAGAGTCATTGTGCTGCACTAATGATGTATGCTGATAATGTAGCACCAGTTCTTTCAGCGTGTTGTACAAGTTATATGGCTCTGCAAATCCATACCCAGTAGGTGTTTTGTTGATGACACAATGCTTCACTTCACTGTCCACACTAAAAGGAAAAAAAGGATTTTTAAAATGTTGCTAGCAGACATTTGCTTATATAACTTGTTCTTTATATTCTTTGATCCATTATTCTTATTATATTATTATATATCCATGATCAATATTCTTTGATTCATTATTACTGTAACCCTATCGTTGTTTCATTTAATCAATTAATACCATATTGCTCTGTCCTTCCATCATAAGTAGATAAAGTTGCCTCTTTCTCTGTAACTCTTCCAGTATAATTCCAAATAATTCTTATAGGTCTGAGATTTCAGTGCTGTTCATATTTACCAGTGTTTTGTAGCAAATTGGTCCCCTTGGCTGATGGAAGATTCTCTCTATCAGCAGTAGGAAGAGAAGCAGTTTTGTCAATTGTTCCTCACCCCACAACTCTGTTCTTGCTTTGAAGAATTTCCCAATTCTCCAAAGAGTTTTAGCAACTGCAATGGGAGTCTGAGTGGAATGGAACAAAACTGCTGAAAACCATCATATTCTGCTGACCAAAGCCTCTACTGAATATAAGAACCTTGTATCAGTGGAGGGGAATCCAAGTGCATACAGCCCCTAGGGGCTTACAGAATCTATTGTTATTAAGTAAGCCAAAGCCAAAACCAAACCAATTTAAACATGAAGAAAGAATACAAATTAATGTCAGCTAGAAATAAATTAGCCCCTATGTGTGGAACACTAGGCAGGGTTTGGTGGACATTTAAAATTAAAATGTATGATTTCATGCAAACAAATGCTTAAGAGAGAGTAGAACATTACAAAATAGAGATACAGTTGGATCTCTTCTGGAATACTGTGGATAAACATAAAGTTAGCTAGAGTAGGTGGGTGGAACAAATTCAGGTAATCCTTGGGTTACAACCACTCGTTCAGCGACTGTTCAAAGTTATGATGGCACTGAATGAGGGGGAATTACAACCGGTCCGTGAAGCTGTGGCCATCTCAGCGTCTCCACGGCCACATGATTGCAATTTGGGCAGTTGGCAATTGGCTCGCAATTATGACGGTTGCAATGTCCCATAGTCATGTGATCACAATTTACAACCTTCCCACAAGCAAAGACAATGGTGAAGCTGGCAGGAGGTTGCAAGTAGCTCCCACTTTATCTGCCTGTGGTGCCCACCCACCCACCTGCCCATGCTCTGTAGCGCCTGCCTGTGGTGCCCACCCACGGCACCTGCACATACTCCATAGTGTCTGCCTGCAGCACCTACCTGCCCGCCTGTAGCTCTCACCTACTGCCCTGCTTGCCTGGGACTCTCACCTCTTCCCACGCTGCAGTCACATGAGGTCCTTACTTAACAACCCATGTGGTCCTGGGGTTACAATGGCAACCAGGACTGCCAGGATTGCTGTCACTAAGCAATGTGGTCGTAAAGTGCGATATCATTGCTTAGCAATGGAAATTCCAGTCCCAACCACCGTTGTAACCCGAGGACTACCTGTAATCTGGTATTAAACATTCTTTGCAAAGAATATTTATATTTATGGCCTATCATATTCTGAAGTGAGGTGGTCAATTTATGGGTCTCAGAACCCCTTGCTCTCTCCAACACAACACCTAACTGCTGAAAGGCTGTTGCCCATGTTACGAAGACTTCAATACCAAGTATTTCAAGCCATAAAACCAGTACAATAATCCTCTGAAGGACAATCCAATCAGATGTATGAATCTCAGCTTTGGTTAATCATCACAGGGAGGGAATGGGGGAGTTCTATTCATTGCTGAAGAAACAGGGTAAACATATGAATACATACACAACAGAACAGGCATAGCAACCCTGCTTGCTGCTTTCCCGAACAAGGAATGTTCCATCTCGTTTTCCACGTAATAAATTTTCAGCTTGACTTCTGTTGATATTTCCAACATTCCATGTACGTTCATCATGATGAGGCAAATCCTCATCATCCTCTACTATAGAGTATTGGCTGTTCAAAAGCAACATAAAATAGTTAAAGACCAAGCATAATAAAAGAATTTGTAACAAAATCGAAATCAAACTGTTTGACCCAAGGTGATTTTGCCCATTATAAGGCCTGTTGATAAGTTTTCAGAGAAGTCAATATTATATAGGTTGACTCACTGTGTGTGTGTGTGTGTGTCTCTCTCTCTCCCCATCCACCCATCCTTATTAGATTTATAAAAATAAATCTAACTGAATGTTGCTTTTTACTTTGCTGATTTAATACATTACATATTTTGGAATATTCAGCAGCAATTCAATGAAAACTTATTAAGCGGGTCTTATTATTCACGTGCTCCAAATAGTTAAGGTTAAAACTGTTAGAAAACATAAATGTAAATTCTGGAAAAGAATAGATCACTTAAAATAAGTAGGACTGTGCAATACTTAGGGTTTGATTTCAAAAAAATGCTTCAAACCACATGAGGAAACAAGTATATTACCCTTCTGCATTTAATGCTGCAGTGTCCTTTTCCTGAATCACCTGCAGCTGCCAAGACAGCTGCACAATCCCAGGAAAAGATACAGCTGCTTTAAAGAGCTATAGACAAGTACCACATTCATGTTTCTGCTCTCTGTACATTGCTAAAATTGATGAATTGAGCTTTGTATGCAAGGAATCCCTATAGGAAATTATTCTTTACTGAACATAATAGGGCTACAGAATTTTCTGCTTAGAAAAGTTATCAGTAGGTAGCCAGAATTATAATTCTAGTTTGCACATGGATTTTAAGAACTGGGTGTAAAGAAAAACTGAATCATGCTGATCTTTAGATGGATTACCAACTTTAGCCATCAATGCAATGACAGAAGGAGAAGTTTAATTTACTACTTCTAGATATCTTTTGATCTCCAATGGGGATTTAATTCTTAGGCAGAAAAATTGTGGTTCACAAGCTAGGATCTTGGGTTGATAAAAATACTGTAATATTCACATGTATGTTATAAGAAGATTTATAAAGATTTACACTCAATTATTAAAAATGCAATACACAGAATCTGAGATAACATCTATCTTTAGAAAAATTTTGGATACTCACTCTTCTGAATTTTCATTGCCAAGCCATTCATTCAATTTCTTTTGTCGTACACCCTTCTGAGTCAGCCACCTAGAAAGCAGTTTTGAAAACACAGTTGGTCAAGATAACATTCACAGAAACTCAACTGGAAGAAGTGCACTTAAAAGGCTGGAATTTACAACTACTTACATCAAGTACTGATCTCTGGTTTTTCGAAGCTGTATAAGGTCTGGCTTAATGCTGTTCATGCGTTTGTCTATTTCTCTATATTCTGCAGCTTGCTTTTTCAGGTCTTCTTCCAATCGATGTCGACTGTCCACAATTTCACTGATTCGAGATTTCAGCTTTTCATAGTTGTGCATAATTCTGGAGAAAATAATTTGGCATGTTCAACTGTAGCCATATTTTACACCCCATTCTGATTTCCAGTTTTTCTGAAGACTTTTATATATTAAAATATACACTTTTGAAACACTGCTAACCAACCTTTGTATTTCTTTTTCATTCCCTTCCCGTTTGAACTTTTCAATATATTCCTTGCTGTATCTTTCTTGTGTTTGGCACTGTTCTTCAAATATTTTTATGGTTTCATTAAATGCTTCAATAGCAGTTCTTTTCATTTGGATTTCCTGGACAGAAGAAAAAAGTGTTTAACAATACTTTAAGAGTGACTAATTGTGTTATACCTGAAGCACTTTTACGATATGATTAAAAAAAAAAGTATTGCTAAAGAAAAGAATTCAAAAAAGATGTCTTCTATAGCACTTATTAGCTCAGTATTGTCTTTTTTAATAAGTGGTGGCTATCCAAGGTTTTAGTCTACAGCAGTATTTCTCAACTGTGGCAACTTTAAGATGTATGCAGTTCAACTCCATACATGCTGGCCAGGGAATTCTGGGAGTTGAACTCCATACATCTTAAAGTTGCCAAGGTTGAGAAACACCGGTTTACAGTCTCTTCCAGGCCTAATTGGAAATAGCATGGAATGAACCTAGGAGATTCTGCTTGCAAAGGATGTACTATCTCACAAAGCATTTGCTACCCCTATAGCTCTTCTCTGGCTGAGTTGTAGACACTTCATTTACCATCATATGGAAACTACTTTTTAAATCATTGCCATTCAAAAACAATCTATCCTATACATAAAATGTATACAGTATATGAAGCATTCAAAGAATATCTTAGAGGAATCGCTTTCAAAATACTTGAAATAGTTCTTTAGATCACTGCACTACCACAATTTATACAGGTCTACATATGTGCATTTATATGGACATGATTTACAATATATACCATACAGTGCAAACACTTCAACTAAATAGTAATTAATCTAAGCCACTGGTTAGATTTTCTGTGGTTATAACCTGCCTGATTTTAAAGAAAAGGTTTATTACTGGTTTACTGCTGAAGTTACTGCTGGAGACTGCAGCAATACTTCAGTAATATGTTGATGGTTTAGCACTATTAATCAATCCCAGCCTTGCCTCAAACCATGCATTTTTTTTTAATTGAAGTTGAAAGGTCATGATTTAGCCTCCAAACTCCATAAACCTGAGTTTTACTGGATTAATGGATCTGCTGGATGAAACACCTTACATTTTAGATTCTAGTTGACATTCAACACTGCTAACCTGAGATGTTCTTGTATAATCTTCATATAGTCTGTCATATTCCCTGTTCTTTTCTTGGAATTGAATATTATATTCATGTAATTTCTTTCCAACAGCTTCAATGCTATCTTCTTTAACCACTTGATCCTAGGAGGATAAATAACATGGAAATACATTCAATGAACACAGAGTTTCCTACAGCATTAATACTTTTCATAAAACAGTAATCAATCAAAGTTTATAATTTGCAAAAGAATGATCATCCTAAAGCTTGTGGAATGATTTCTGCACAGGACAGAAAACATTACTTATAATGCTGCCACCACAGGCATGAGTCCAGGACATCTCTTGGAATTCCTCGCTGTGGAATAAATTTATGAGTTCATCAAATGAAGTAAGTTATTGTACATGAACCACAAAATACATTTTTGTTTGTTTGCTACTAAAAGTTAATAGTGGTCATTGTGGAATTTGGCTTACTATACAAATAATTAGCTCCTAATTATCAGTAGAAAGGTAATTTTCATGCTAACACATATTCCAGGTGTGAAGCTGTATTAGCTCTCAAGTTGTGAAAACAAAGAAAAGCATCCTTGGGTACCTTAGTTAGTAAATGCCATTTTATGGCATGAGATTTTTCTTCTAGGCAGGAGCCCAGAGGTTGCTTCTAATAAAATGAACAAACTATTTTTTAAATTAAGAATTGCTTGCAGCATTTCAGTGTAATTTCCACAGCATTAATATTATTAATCATTTTGAGTTCCCATGTCTTACAAAATAATTTAAGGCTTAAAATGTAATTTATTAGTATTCATGCAGCAGAAAGAGAAGAGAAATATATATGCATACACACACACACACACACACACACACATACACACACACAGAAACATATGTTACCTGTTGATACTTGGATACTGGATAAAGTAATTTTACATCCAGTTTTGGATTATATTGAGCTAAAGACTCATTCCGATAGTGGTTTATTAGCTCAACCACAGAATTGAATGTTAATGGATCTGAAAAACCATATTTCCCATCTCGATGAAAGATTTTGATTAATTTATTATTTCCTCCTTTCCTGTAAAGTTCAGAAAAAAAGATTCAGCTATGTTCATAATTATTTTTTTTCTTCTGT
Source organism: Python bivittatus (assembly GCF_059951505.1). Classification (NCBI taxonomy): domain Eukaryota; kingdom Metazoa; phylum Chordata; class Lepidosauria; order Squamata; family Pythonidae; genus Python; species Python bivittatus. Next base: position 2,413,927 of record NW_028277112.1, on the reverse strand, counting down.
AATACGATGTGAAGATACTACCTGAGTCAGCTGTTTTTACCTTAGTGTGAGAGTGTAGTCCCCGTGCATTTTGGTGGAGGCATCTCGTACCAGGAATGTACCATCAGCAGTGTCACGAAGTTTCTCATTGACTTCTTCCCTATTAGGGAACCAAAAGCAACCTCAGGTTTAGTTTCTTCAAGAAAGAGCAGTCCTTTGTACAACTTTCCTCATCTTTTCAGATTGCAAGGTAAGCATTTGGGATCTTTCAGTTACTCTAATGGAATTGTTCTTTTTGCTCAAAAAATTGTATTGTGGAAGAGTCTGATGGTAGCTTGTATATGTAAAAGAAAAAGTAAAAAGGATAGATACATTTTGTATTTCTAGTCTTGTGTATTAACATAATGAGTTTTAGATGTAAAAAAGTAGATGTACCTACTCTGGATATGCTTGCAATTACATCAAATTAGCACAAAATGTTTGGTGAATCTATATTTTTTATTTCTAGTAAGTGTCCACATACTTTTAAATGTTTTAAATCCTGTGCAACTGGAAATTGTGGTACAAATGTTTTAAAGCTACCACAATATAGTGCAGGCTAAGTACATGTATGTACAATCACCAAGATAAAAGGTATCTTCTTTCTCTTACCTTGAAATATCTCCCCAGTACCATTCAGCATCTTGCAAAGACATGTTATTATTCATACCGTTATTTGTTACAGTGTTGGGTTTTGGAGGCTTTGGAGGCAATGCTGCAATGCAATAGATATAAAAAAAAAACATTTAGCTTAGCTGTAGCCTGCAGGCAATACAATTTTAAATGCTTTAATGAAACCACGTTTAATTTACATCTATTAAATTATTGCAAGTTGGATTTTCATTTTTTTTTTTTTGGAATCTGCTGTATTTTTCAACTTGTCTCCTAGCAGTCCAAATGGCATGCATACAAAATTAATTCCTTAGCAAAAAAAAAAAAAACGATACTAATTTATCAGTACTGGATGTGATTTTTTTCTGGGTAAATGTGCACAAGACTGCAGCCTCTGTTATCTGACAGCCTTAGGCTGCCAGTCAAGAGCTCCTCCCCCCTCCATCTAAAACAGAACACAATTTAGACTTCCAAATATATAAACTGAAGTTAGTCTCCTCCTCATGCCACATCCTTTGTATTAATTTCTTTGTGTATCACTTTATATAATGCAATTATATTTTAAGCCCTCCTCCCCCAATTTAATTGCCCAGGAGGAATTGCCTTGCTATCCAACTCCAGTCCTGCTGTGGTTTAAGAACAAATCAGCAAATTATCAGTACTGCTATATGTTTTAGGACATCAGCTGGGTTTCTTATGCCTTTTTTCATAATGAGCTGCCCCAAAACACTTTAAGGAACCAATCCGTGACCCAGATATCCCTTGTCTTAATCTGAGCAGTCTATAGGATAAAACTCTTCCAAATGGCAAGATTGATTCAAACCACATCTCTGTTGCTCAATGTCAAGGCTGCGTACGTACACCCGTGGGTGGCAAAGAAGATACTGCAGCATTCCCTGGCTTACCAGCTAAAGGGGGTTATGATTTAAAAATATATAAACATCAAGCAAGTTCACCCCTTAAGTTCACTCATGCCTTTGTCCACCAAACACATTTATGAAACACATAAATCAAAATGAGCACTGCATTTTCAGAGGCTTAAGGAAAGGCAACAATCTGCTTATCCTGTGCTAAATGCTTGCAAATAAAAAGGATCACGTCTAATAAATGTTAACAGTGTCTAACAATTTTAAATGCCAGCATTGTTTTAAGAAAAAAGCCCTCTGATTGCATTCTGAGTCAATCGTGATGCAGAAAACAGGATCACCTTTTCTGTATAACAGACCTACAGGTGAGAGAAGAAACTAAAACAGAAACACATGACAATTGCAGTTTCATCTAGCAAGGAAAAAAGAAATTTGCACAAACCCCCTTCCTGACTCCTTTTCCTGTGCATTAAACACAATTTAACAATATCACAAATTCCTCCTAAACATCTGATTCTGCTCTAACAACAGCTACTGTAACATCCAGAATCTGCTTGCCTTTTCAATCATAATGCTGCAGTATAGTATTACCATTACCTGGTGGGTCCATTTCTATGTAAAAAATCAAGTCTGTACCACAATTTACATCTGTCCTAGGATACTCTAGATCCAATTCTTCCATGTTCCAGACTGTGTTGTACATTTGTATGACTTTCAGCAAGAAAGCTCAGTTAAAAGGAAACAGTCAGGATCTCTTTGTAATGGTGTCTTGGAATTCATTTTAAAACCTCTAAGGGGCTGCACTGTAACCTATTACATCATAATCCCCAGCCAATCATGTCAAAAATAATGTCACTGGACCACTCCTATTTCATCATTTTTGCTATTCATTGTTAATCTTATAACAATTGTCATTTCAGAAAGAGCAGGCACTAATGATCGGCTCCTGATCTTATTTATTAAAAAAGACGGAGCGGGTTTCTCAGTTTACACTGAATCTCCCCTCCCCCTTAATCCTTTCTGCCTGGCGTTTGGTACATTCCACTGCTGGCAGGTTGACAAAGGGTGATACGCTGCAGCCGGGCGCTTCTCTTTCACTACTGTGGGATTCTTGGTTGACGGGGAGCTGTTCCCTCCTGGACCCAGCAGTGCAATATCAGTGCATTGTTTAGTTGTGCTCCGAAGCCATGGCGGTGCTTTTGAAGAAAAACAGAGAAGCCAGAAATCGCAAAAGGTATTGCCCAGTGCCCATTTTATGGACATTTGGTTTAGAAGAGGCTTTGTCCTAATAAAATGTTTTCAGGATGTCATTTGTTTTCAAGCAGGATCGGCATAGGTCATTATTCACAAAATATTTCAATTGGAAGTCTCAGCTTTATGGGCTAACATTCCAATTAGCTTTATTTTTTAAATGAAGAACAAAAAAGCCTAGGCTGCAGTAAGGGGAAAACCAAACCATTACCTGTTATCTGACTTCCCAGCCAATAAATGTTTGGGAGAATGGTCTTTCAATATACTTGGTTTGCATGGATTTAGTTGACCCGATTCCATAATTTGCTAGTTTTGCAATTCTTAAACAAGATCTTTGTGATAATATTCAGTTTATTAGACTTCATGTTTTCTTAAGCCCTGAAAAATCTCTCAACTAAAGCAAACAAAAACAAAGCTCTTTTTCTTCTTAAGCCTTAGAAAAATCCCCCATATGACAGAATTCATCATGCAGTTGTATCCTGAATATATAACACAGTACCACAAATGAAGGCCAGACATGGAGAGTATTGAACTCAATAGTACAAATATTGCCACACAAATGATTGCACTGCTATTGTTATGGGATGTGTCCTGCAACAAGCCACGAATAAACATTTTTACCTTCAAAGCACTGCACATAAGAATAATCTTGTGACCCTTTTTATTCTCTGAAAGAACCAACATTTTGTAACTGCATGCTTATGGCACCAAGAGTGGCAAAACGCATGTACAAACTCATTACCCTACCACAACCATGTTTAAGCCCATCCTGAAGCCGTTTTCCCACCCTCTCCAGTTAAGGTGGTCAGGCTCCAGAGATTCCTTCCTCTTGCTTCAAGTAACAGGACACTTCAGAGAATCCCAGACACAAGCTCAAATAGTGAAGTTCAGGGTTTAGCCCACCTGCTATCCAAATAGCTCTGTCGCCAAAGCGCATTGCTTACATAGGTTATGTGAGACATAAAGCAACACTGCTAACTATCAGTCAGTTATCTCTCTCTCTCTCTCTCTTTTTGTATTTTCCCAAAATAGCTTTCAACAAAGTACTTTTGTACAGGTGGGAGAAGAGGACTTTCTCACCATGATTTTACTATTGGCTAAATTCTGGACAGTTGCACTTGTATGATCAGGTTACTGCTTAACCCAAACTAGTCTAGCTTGCTATGACATCACGTGACAAACCAGAAAGAACAAGATTCTGACAAACCGGTGATTTTCCATAGTTCCAGCATATGTTGAACAGGTATCAACTTTAATTAAAGCACATTTTGACTATTAAAGCGTAACTATCTAATCTGCTTGATTGCAGCATATAATTCTAATTGTGATATAGATTGAGAGATATCCATATATACGTACATCCATACACACACACACACACAGAGTTCCTTCCTGTAAAGATTCAATCTCTCTCTCTCTCATTACTTCAAATTAAATCAAGGATTACTTACTTTGTATACTATGCATGGCACACATTCACCCCTGTATTTCACAATCTGAAAATTCCAGATTAAATGAGGTCTTAGCTGAGCTTCACAGATTAAAATAAAAATTAAATCAGCCTTTCCTTGGATTCAAATCTTCTATGAAACAACCAGGAAGAAGTATTTCCAAAACTGTAATAAATTCTTCTGCTTCGTAGATCCAGAAGAAAAAGCTGCAGTAGGTAGAATCAGAAAGCTCCACGTCTTTTTGCCTTTGGAAAGAATCAATCTCTGTGCCTGCTAAGACTATCGGCCCATTTCTGTTTCATCACTGAATTTAGCAGGCTTTTTCTTTTTAAAAAAAAAAGTCCTCTGTAGCTTGCACGTCTCTCCGAGATAAAGATCTCAGTTTCATGATTAACTTGGGCAGGTTCAAATATTTGCTGAGCAAGGGATTTCAGGTGGGGGAGGGGAGCTGGAGTCAAAGTCAGAGTTGTCATCGGCTAACAAGTGGCCAATGCAAGACTAACCGGTCTCATTTTAGCTAAGTAAATGAGAAGACCATTGTAAGTAGCCTTAAAACAGTTTCTATAACCAGCTGCTCTGTGCAATGTTGAAGGAGACTGTCAAGAAAAGCATTATGAGCAGCCAAATACAGGAAGTGGCTAAGCTAGTTCGGGGGGGGGGGAGAGATCGAATGAAAGCCATCCTTGTAAAGTTTTGTGCCTCGAAAAGCCCACAAATTTAGAAGCTCTTTAGCATTCACTACACCACCTTCCAATGGGTCACAATGACAGGTGCTGTCTGAGGACTCCTCAGATGAAGCTGTACACCACTGAGTCAATTTAAAATCAACTTAAAGTCTAACTCCTCCCCAACCTCTTGCTAGCTTCAGCTTCCACAGAGCTTTTATAACATAAAGAACAATCTTGTGCATCTTTATTTGCAAGTGTATCCCACTGTGTCCAATGGGGCTTGTTCTCAAGCAGATGTGCCATAAATTAGAGTCCTAAACAAGGACATTATTTTGGTCAAGGGTGGTCAACAGCACTGTGCAAGATAAAGATTGTGACATGAATCTTATTTGATCAAATCCATTTCGCTGTATCTGTGTAGAAAGAATGAATAAGAAATTGTTTACCCTCCTACAATTGGTATAAATGGATGTCGGAACCCACAAATTTTCATTAAAAGAAGAAATCTTCTTTAAGCCTGACAACACGGGAGGGGGGCGATATTGCAGAAGTTCCTATATCAGCCAAAACAATGGATGCCCTAAGTACCTAAGCATATATAAATCCATTAGTCTTGTGGCACAATTTTATTTTACTACTGAATAAGCATTTGTGGATTTTATTGGGTTGTCTTCAAGAAAGAACAAGACTTTTTTTTTTTGGCAAAGAGATGAGTATTCTTTGGAAATATAAACATTGTTTTTGTTCTTTCTTTATATCCCTCTTGCTGCTCTTGACATTCAATCAGGGCATTGTTGAGAATGATATGGGTTATAATGGCTGCTGAAGGAGAATGCCACAGGAAGCATGCTCCTCAGCTGCTTTTGCTTTCTAGAGAAACTTTCACCTCTTGGTCCTCTGACTCTATGCTTTTGGCTTGAATACTGAAGAAGAAATGGAGGCAAAGAGTAGATACAATATGCCAGTTCTCTCTCGGAATATTAAAAGGTAGGAGTTGTGAGAAGGAAATGTGGGAAGTAACTTTTGAAAAGAAAGAAAGAAAGAAAGAAAGAAAGAAAGAAAGAAAGAAAGAAAGAAAGAAAGAAAGAAAGAAAGAAAGAAAGAAAGAGGGAGGGAGGGAGGGAGGGAGGGAGGGAGGGAGGGAGATGGATGCATATACATACACAAACGTAATAAATAATTCAAGGGAAAAGGTATGCCCAAACTATTCTTGAAATTGGCAACAGAAGACTGATGTTATAGGGTAGTAATTATCCTTTGCATCATTATTCTCCTCCAATATCTTCCCTAAAACTGGTTATCATGCGTATGGGTTCCTGCCCTCCAGCCAAACTGGTTGTATGTCTGCATGACTGCTAGTTTAATAGACCTAATTTTCCATTCTGGTTCTCTTAATTTGGTTTTCTTTTTCCTTCTGGGCTCCCACTGCAGCCCACCATAGAACTAGAACCATTTGGACAACCGTATTTGTTTCTTACATAAAAAAAAAATAGCAAGTCTCAAGAGTGAGCAGGCTTTTTAATGCTACTGCCTTTAAACTTCAACTACAATCTGTTTGCTTATAACTATATTTAACATCTTTTGTAACACTCCACCATGCAATACTTGGAAGAACTCTGTCCTACATATAGTCTGCCATTATCCAGCAGTAAATGAATTATATTAAAAGAAAATCCTGGACAGAAACAAGCTTTCTAGAAACATTATTCTTCCACACATTTTGCATCTTGCTTTTGGCAATAGAAAAACTGGATAACCACTGATGTAATAAGCTACTAGGACTTTCACCAGAGGCAGCAACAAGATGACTAGGGTGCTCGTTTTATGTTCCCTTTTCATAGCAGAAGCTGCCATTTACTTAGAAGCTGCCGAATTATTTAGATATTTGGCTCCATTTTGGCTAAGGTTTTAATCAGGAGTGGGAAACCTGCAACCTGCAGAAGCTATTAGTACAGTATGTTATTGATCCTCAATCCATCTTTGTGGTACCTAGCAGCCCACAAACTGCTACAGACCAACTTTTATTGGGAGGAAGGAAGAAGTAAGAGGCTACATCCTGCCCCAAATAACTGTAAGATTACAGTAATAAAAAACGGATTGCAGCATCCCAAAGATAGGAATTGCTCCATGTTATGTTTAACTATTCATGAGTTTGTTGTCCTGTATACATGGATTTTACCAGGAGTCAGTGCCAACAGTTATAGTTGGAGGTGATATTTAATGTAGCCCCAGTCTAGTCCTTCCATTCCCTGAGGCAACACTTCTACATAGCTCAGCACACACAGGAGGGCAAATCCATTCACCTGTCCATGGCATCACACGGAGGAACTAAATCAGTGTTGTCCAAACTTGGCCACTTTAAGGTGAGTGGACTTCAACTCCCAGAATTCCCCAGCCAGGGGGGAATGGCTGGGGAATTCTGGGAGTTGAAGTCCACTCACCTTAAAGTGGCCAAGTTTGGACAACACTGAACTAAATGATCTGACTAGCTTGTGAGTTCAGCTTGCAATCTGCTTCATTTTTTTCTCTTTTATTAAATGCTATAAAGGCAGTACAGTGGTACCTCTACTTACGAACGCCTCTACTTACGAAATTTTCAAGATACGACCAGCTCCGGCCCCAAAAATTTACCTCTACTTACGAACTTGCCTCTACTTATGGACCGGATCTGCGGCCATTTTCCCTGCTGCCACGCGGTCGCGGCTTCCTGTGGGCGAGATTGCGGTAGCAAGGAGACGTTCGGTGAGGCTTGTGGTGTGTTTTGTGGCGTTTGGAAGGTTTTTGAGGTTTAAAAATAAAATGCACATGTTTCAGAACTGTTTAGCCATATTTACATTGAACCTTATGGGGGAAATTTACCTCAGGGTGCGACCAAATTCGGAGGGCGGATTAGCCATATTTACATTGA